>NW_027104138.1:716493-740479 GCF_902728285.1 Clytia hemisphaerica | reverse complement strand
GTGAACATTTTTTTTCTGGAAGAGCCCAATGTGCCACTTTTGTATATCCCTGCCCAGGACAGAAATAAATAAATTTATGGTCAAGGCAAGGCATATTTAAACATAAAAAAACTCACATTTCCAATGAATTTTTCTTTTTCATTTTCCGGCTGAGTTGATTTGCAGATCTAAAAAGTCAGTGATAGTGGTACACAAACCCATACTAATGATTTAAAGCTGTGTAGTGGACTCAAGCAACACACTAATATTTTCAAGAACTCTGAAAATACGTTTTTCTTGGTTAAGCTGGGTAAGTTTCCTTTACAAAATGAAAGGGGTGGATTAAATGGAGTCGAAGGGGTACTTTCAGGTGACTAATTAACAGGGGGGTCAAAATAAAGGGAAAAGGGGAGGAAGACAGTTATTTCAAATTTCAATTTCCTTATTCCTTTCTCTCATTTTCTTTCCCATCGAGTTTCTAATCTTTAACACTTTATTTGTATTTCTGAGTGTCTTTTGAATGTTTTTGACGCATTTCCCGAATTTTTGAAACATTCGCCGCTGATGGGATTTGAATCCATCAGTACAAAGTATCTATGATTAGAATGTCAGTGTCTTAACCACTCGGCCATTGAGTCACGACATCAGTATGGAATTCAAAATTCCTTATATAAACATTGGGAGTAACTAACCCTAGGGGTTAACTCCCAACCCCAACCCTACCTGACCCTGGAAATTGTACTAACTACTGAAAACCCCAGGCTAAAGTTGACCTTGCTATTAACATATTTTCAAAAGGGCTTAAAATGTTCTGATAATTTGAAAGAAGGCCTTTTCTACAAACATGAGTTTTTTCTGAAAACATACAAAATTAATACAACCAGTTTAGTTTAGGGTGCAGTAGACAAAAAAGTAGGATTTTGGAGAACAGAAACTCAAACAGTTGTCTTTTTATGTAAAGTTGACAAATAATACATACTCAGGCAAATTTCCAGGCCTTTCCTGCCCCCGGATAACAGTGGCAGACACTCAATCTTTGCTTGAATTTTGAAACTCAATCCTAATTTTTGTTACCTTAAGGGAACTAATTTTTGCGGGAACTGAATTTTGCGATTTTGCAGATTTGTGTCCAAACCGCAAAATTAAGTTCCCCCAAAATGTATCAAATGCGAAAAACAAAGGTTAAATAATTCACAGAACGGCTTTAATTTTATTTCAAGTCAGAAACCCATAAACTTAAGTTCCCGCAAAAAATCCCAAAACTGTGAAGCACAAAAATTAGTTCCAGCAGAAAATAGTTCCCTTAACCCTATTCGTACTAGGGGGGGGGGGCTTTTTCTGTTCCCACCGGAAACGTTTGTTATAAGCTTCTGAAAAACAATAAAATTTCAGGATGACGTCATCAAAAAATTTTTAAATTTCATTTAGTCCTTATATTACAAAGATCATGTGTGCCAAATTTCATGTAAAAAGAGCAACTAGATCAAAAGTTATGAGGGGGTACAAAAAAGCCCCATATCTTAGAAAGATATTTTACCATATTTCACCGGGCTACTGGCTACCAAACACTTTCAAGCTAAAATTGACGGGCTACCAGTGGGCTACCAGCGGGCTACAATCAAAGTAGCCCATCTTAGAAAGAATTCCATGAAAATCAACAAAGTCCACATTTTCATGAAGTGCGCATGTCTCGATCTTAGATACTCGTTTCCATTCTACTATTTTTAATGTGATGTCACTCTAAGAAAGATATTTTACCATATTTCACTGGGCTACTGGCTACCAAACACTTTCAAGCTAAACTTGACGGGCTACCAGTGGGCTACCAGCGGGCTACAATCAAAGTAGCCCATCTTAGAAAGAATTCGATGAAACATCAAAGTCACATTTTCATGAAGTGTGCATGTCTCGATCTTAGATACTCGTTTCCATTCTCCTATTTTTAGCGTGACGTCACTCTAAAAAAGATATCTTGCCATATTTCACCGGGCTACTGGCTACCAAACACTTTCAAGCTAAAATTGACGGGCTACCAGTGGGCTACCAGCGGGCTACAATCAAAGTAGACCATCTTAGAAAGAATTCGATGAAAATCAACAAAGTCCACATTTTCATGAAGTTCGCATGTCTCGATCTTAGATACTCGTTTCCATTCTACTATTTTTAATGTGACGTCACTCTAAGAAAGATATTTTACCATATTTCACCGGGCTACTGGCTACCAAACACTTTCAAGCTAAAATTGACGGGCTACCAGCGGGCTACAATCAATGTAGCCCATATTAGAAAAAATCGATGAAAATCAACAATGTCCACATTTTCATGAAGTGCGCATGTCTCGTTCCTAGATACTCGTTTCCATTCTACTATTTTTAATGTGACGTCACTCCAAGAAAGATATTTTACCATATATCACCGGGCTACTGGCTACCAAACACTTTCAAGCTAAAATTGACGGGCTACCATCGGGCTACAATCAAAGTAGCCCATCTTAGAAAGAGTTCGATGAAATTCAACAAAGTCCACAATTTCATGAAGTTCGCATGTCTTGATCTTAGATACTCGTTTCCATTCTTCTATTTTCAATGTGACGTCATTCTAAGAAAGATATTTTGCCATATTTGAATGGGCTACGGGCTACCAAGTAACTTCAAGCTAAAATGGGATGGCTACCAAAGGGCTCCCCAAGGGCTACTCTCAAAATAGCCATATTTGTAAAAAACAATGAGAAATTACAAAGTGTCCAGTGTAAATGTGTGCGCATGCGTTATTTAAAAAAGTCTGCCTCGTTGTGATGAATTTACCTCATTTTGATTTTTCTGATACTTAAATAGTGTCTTACAGTTAGTCTGTCACTTTTCTTTTAATTTGGTGTTCAGTAAGCACAGAACACGCCAAAACGCAAGATTGACGATGTTATATATCTTGACTCCGCTGATTCCAGCGGAGTCGAAACAGAATACGAAACAACCGTATACAAAATTGATGGCATGCCTTGCCTAAAGAGGAAACGGCTATACAAAGTGCGGTACCAGCGAATTTTGCCACAGTGGCTTGTCACGGAAGAAAATGAAGCAAAAGAGGAATTGAAGGAAGTAAAGAAAAACGAAGAAACAAAAGAGGAATTGAAGGAAGTAAAGAAAACCGAAGCAGCAAAATAGAAATAAACATTTGAAGCTCTTGGCAATTTAGAATGATTTTAATTTTTGTTCAGAATAATTTTCTTTATATCGTTATCTATATGCCGTGCAAATAGTACTGAAATATAAGTGAAATATCCTACTGCAAGCTCAAAAACCTTTGTTTTTTATTCTTGAATGCAACAACTTAGAAACTCAAAATCTTTCTTATTTGAATAGGCAATGGAATTGCTTTGATAGCCAAATAGCCAGTTGATTTAAAGTAGTACTATGTTTTTTAATGGCGTCACTGACAATGTGATAGAAAATCGGACAAAAATAGTCATTTGAAGCTTTATTTCGTCATTTGGAAATTCCTAGATCTGTCCATTACCCTATTGAATTGTCAACAATATCATTCAAAATGGCTGGAATTACCATAAATTTATTGGCTACTAGGTTATCAAAGCAAGTTAAAAGGAAAATTTACAGGCTATTTATTTTCTACTAGTGGTCTACATTCGAAATAGTTTATCAATCAAAAAGAATTAAAAAATGACAAAGTTTTAGTTCTTATTGAGTGCGCATGTCAAAGAATTACAATTTTATAATGTCCTTTTCTATATTCAGTTACGTCATTCATAGAAATAACTTTCTTCTTCCAAAAATCATTTGCATACTTGGCTATCATGTAAATTGTAGGCTAAAATCGACAGGCTTTCTATTTGCTACAAGTGGTCTAGATTTGTTTTACATTTTTTTTCAAAATTTCAAAAAGTTGTGCCACAAAAAGGCTTTCTTCCAAATTACTAAGATCAATTAACATAATGTCTAAAGATGGGAACCAAAGTCGTTTTCCAAAAAATAAAATCTACATTAAAAAGTCAGTGTTAAAAGAATGCACTTAAAAAATATCAAAACAAATAAAAATGTCAACGTGAGGATAGTTTACAGTCGTTGCACAAGGCTATTTTAAAAATTAGCAGCTAAAAATACAATCAAAATTTATTTCTATCCAACAAAAATGAAAAAAGCAATCTGCGCATAACGTCTAGATTGCGAACAAAACAAAAAAGGCAATCTGCCCAGAACAAGTCAAGAGTGCGAACAAACCAAAAAGGCAATCTGCATAGAACAAAATAGTTCAAACAAACAAAATCAAAAAAAATTATGTGTTTGCTTCATTCTCTTGCCAACTTGGAATTGCTTCATTCTCGAGCATACTTGAGCTTGTCTCATTCTTGTGCACCAAACTTGAGCTTGCCTCGTTCTTGCACAAACTTGAGCTTACCTCATCTTGACGGTTCTTAATTTTCATGACCTCAAAACAGTCATCTTTTTGCTTTGAACAATGTTCAATGGTGACTGCTTTCTTTTCAAAACTTAGAAATCGTAAGTACTTCGTATCTCTTGATGACGAAATTTTCAGACCATAGTTCTGACCTTTCTCTTAATCAGCATAAAATTTCTAATCGATTGGTATATAATATGCAGGGTTTTAAGCTCAAAAACTATTTTTCTTAGGCTAGCAGAGCCTAAGAGCCCATGTGACGAAAGAAAATTTTGAATCCGCCATTGTGGATTTCGAAATTCATGTAGAAAAAAAACTTTTCCTGAATTTTATTATTTGAACGGTAGGCAAGACCCTCCGAAAATTTCAAGTAAATTGAGTAAGCCAAGCAAATGTTACAGCCACGCAAATCTGGAACCAAAAGTAGTCATTTCAAAAAATCGAAATCGAAAGTACTTCATATCTTCAGATAGCGAAATTTTCAGACCATGATTCTGACCTTTTTCTTAATCAGCATAAAATTTGTGATCGATTGGTATATAATATGTCTATGTTTAAAGTCAAAAAGAAATTTTTTTTCAAGCAAGAGGGCTAAAAAGGGTTGAAATCTAAAATCCGCCATTATGGAAATTTGAACCTGATCCAAATAACGCCACACACGTTTTCTGACTCTTCAAGGGCTATACTTTCATGATCAAAAGAAAAAATGACTATACGCCGATGCGCATACGGGACCTAACTCAGTCCCTAGAGTATAATGAAGATATCCTCATCAGCATTGCCATTCTTGCCAACTAAGCCGTCCAACAATGGCTGAGGGCAAGAGAACTTTCGACTTGTTGTATCGTCATATCGCAGTGTGAAAACAACATCTGTTTTAGCAATAACATCGATGTCAGTGAAAATCTTTCCACGATATTTGAAGAGGTTTCGTGAAGTTGGTTTAACCCTTGGGGTGTTTTCCACCAGGCTGGCACTCTTTTGCTAATAGTTCACTGAAAATTTTTTTTAACACTCTGAAAGTTTTTGACTTTTAATATAATCCTATTAGCAGCATGTGTATCAAATTTTACAATTAAACACCAACCAGTGTGCAGGCATATCATAAAATCAAGCTAAAACCCTGTAAAATCCCAAAATCTTAAATTTAGGATAACTTTTGATCTAGACATCCAACTGACTTCAAATTTTGACAGGTTTTAGGTATCAATAATAAATTTTAAAAATTTTCAAAAACTGCTGACGACGTCATTTACTCATTTTCTGCATTAATTTTAAACTTCGATTTTATTAGTATGTTAAAAACCGGCAAATATGTTAAATATATTATTTTTGGCTTTTAGAAATTCAAAGAGGTGATTTTCTTAGAGATGATTTTCTTATAGAAATCGTGAGGGTAGTGAATTTGTTTTAAGATACCGTTAATTTCATCCAAGCCATCTTGATCGAGGGGTCCGTTCGGTGGGAAAAGAAATTTTGAAAGTTTTCGTTTTAATCCCCCTCTAGGATCAAGTGCATATAATCAAAAGGAACTTTATACAGTATTTCAGTGATATCTAGCACTACAGACTTTCCCTTCCAACCAAAAAATGCATTTCCCTTCTCCTCAGCGCGCTCAGCAAACAACATGCTTTCTTCCATTGTTCTCAAAGGGAAAGGATTTTCTTGAAAACGATAAAACCGAACTAGATGATTTCCTTCTTTGGGGCATCCAGGATGATAACAGACCGGGCATCCAAACTTTCCCTTAAACTGTTTTAAGCTCAATGATGCAGCTCTTGCAGGTAAATCTGCTAAACTTGCTTGAATTTCAAGGAAAAAAAAATTGTCTTCATCAAGTATGCTTACAGCAAAACCAATGTCACGTAGTTGTTTTACCTCCCGAACAAATTGAAGCTGAAACAGATCAAAATTTGGTTCTGTTCGCCATACCAAATGCAACAAAATAAAATGTTTCGCACACTAAAACGCTTGTGTAACTCGTAACTCGACAACGAATGCAGTGATAAGCCAAACATTCAAAGATTTTGATTTGATTGTAGGAGCTCCATCAATATCCAGACCATCGTAATGCGATTGTGGTCATCGTGACTCTTGTAAACCTCTCCATCGCAAATGTTCTCATAAAGGCCTTCTGTTCTGTTTTGCATGAACGTAATGATGTCATCATAATACCCTGAAAAAAAAAACAATAAAATAAATTTGACTAACCACGATTTTGGGTTCTGCTTCAATAAAATAAGACCGCAAAACCTTTAAAACATTGGCTAAAACTTTCTTTGAATAACTTAAAATTTCCACCATCTAAAATTATTCAAACATTGCTAAATAAAGCTTGCTGGTAAACTTTCAAATAAACCAGACAAGAGGTTCTCCAATAATTGGCTACTTTGTGTAAAATACTGAGTCAACACACCTATCACAAGTAGTGAGAATTTCAAACCAAAATTCAACAAGTCAAAACAGGGGATCCATCTAAGGCTAAGCACATAAAGAGTTATTTTTCTTGAAGAATTGTTCCTGAGGCTAATTTCTTTGCACAAAGTGCCTATCTTGAATGATTTTAATCAGCTGTGTTTTGATGTCGAATATTGTGAAGTGAAGAATATTAACAGTATCCTCATGCGATGGACAATTCACATAAGAGCATTTGTTTTGCTGTATCGGACAATGACAATTGCTGCATAGATGGTAATCTGTCGAATTATGTTTATACTCAAGAAGTTTTCTTATTCAATCGATAAGACGATGTTGGACAACCGTTTCCAAATGGTAGCACATAGTGAAATATCTAAATACGATGTTTAATTACTTTAATTTTCGTTGATAGCTTTTCAGAAGAACTTATATGATCCCTGAGTATTCGACAGTTACTAGGTGAACTTAAATTATGAACTGGAAATATGATATACTTGACACGTTAGCAATTGGGACTGATAAAATAAACAAATAGTCATCAAAAATTTACGAAAACGGCTACTTCTAGCATTATCATATGCCGGCAATTCCTTTTTTCAAAATGAGACAGGGCCATGTTTAAAGGAATAGCACGATTAAAAGAATATCCATTACTAGCGGTCCAGGAGGTTGTCAATGACGACTTTTCACTATATTTCATTAGCTTCATTGAAAATAACGTTTCTCATAATATATTAGATATTAGATAGCCATCTCAGCATCTCATTTTTGTAATCAGCTCTGATTGAAATGATTAATTTGTGTAGAATTTACATGAGACTGATAAATAAGTTTAGGGTAACTCTATTTGGCAATTAATTATGTTGCATGTTGATGGTTTTCAACCGGGGGATTCGACTATTCGTATTTTAAATAAAACAGACAGAAAATTTTTGCTTTTTAATGAAACTATACCGTGGGGGCATACGGGAAAGTGGTTTTACGCGATTTGTCAGTTTCGGCCCTTTTTTTTGTCAGTTTATCGGCGAAGATCTCGAAATATGTCGGTTTATCGGTGAAGGGAAAACATCACGGTGTCGATGATTGAGCTGTTTTTGTTCAGTTTAGCGGTGAAAAAATCTGAAAAGTTTTTCGGTGATTATCACATACGTCGATTTCTGAGAATTGATTATCCTTGTGCATAAATAATCAAATATCAAGAAGTAAAATTATCTTTGCTCGCTTTGCTCGCAGAAAACACCAGGAGTGACCTAGTTAAATAATATATATTCAGCAATAGCCCATTAGTAAAAGCTCTGATGGAAAAAATTGTTTACATACAGTAGCGTGGTGGCAGGGGGGCAACTTCCCCCTCCCAGTGGACGCTTTTTGAAGGGGCGCCAAAAGAAGGAAGTTTTCTTTCGTATTTGCTCTTTAGTATGTAACTTTAGCGCCCCTTTCCCTTTAAGGCGCCCTTTTACTAAACTTTTGCTCAAATTTAAGCTCTATTTTGGAAAAAATTTTCCCTCCCTTCGCTCGCGTCAAATAGAGTCAAATCTTTGCATTGAAATTTTTAGAATAGGCATAACCAATAATAGTTCCTCAAGGATCGTATGTGGAATTTCTCATAAGATTTGTCATATATTATATGCCTGATTTTAAAGTTTTTATAATTCTATAAAGTTATTAAAATAATTTAACGTGGTTTTATTTGGTTCCTTTTCTAGTCGAAAATTTTGTGCTCCCTTCGCTCGCATTTCAGTATCATTATACTCTAATTGACTTTATGCAATTCGTCTCGATAAACAATGTCGCAAATTTTTCTTGCTCACTTCCCTCGCATTTCCTAAATGTTTCTAAAATGACCAAAAGTTCAAGTTAAACCCGGGGGGGGTTCTAGGGCAAGATGGGTTACGGGGATGCTCCGCTGGTCAGGGTACCTTTTTTAACCTCCACGAGTCCCAGTTAGGGTCGCAAAAACACCAAAATAGAAAAATTAGTCCCTCGTAGGGTGCCTATTTTTGGAAAATTTGGGGAAATATTTCGGATTTCAGTCCCATTCAGGGTCACTTTTTCGCAAATTTTGAGTCCCACGTAGGGTCAATTTTTCGAACCTCAGCGGAGCACCCCCGTCGGTCGACAAGGGTAGTACCCCCCGGGAGTTAAACAAATTTCGGTATACTAATGCGACCAAAAAGGGTGCGCCAGAATATGCCTAGGGGGCGCCTTCAGCCAAAATTCTACTTTTGCCACCCCATCCTTGACCTACCCACCACTCTATTGTGTATATATGACCAGCAGAAAATAAAATAGTCCAGCCCAGTAATACTTTTAGGGCCTCAAAAGATGCTTTTTCCAAACACGATTTCAGAGATTATAATTTTTGAGTTTGAAATCGTGGACAAGTAACTTGCACAAATAAGTCCATCAACTTTGCTCGCATTGAGGGTTGAGAAAATACAAAAGTTTTCTCCATCGAGGGCAACCAACATAATAAATGCAGAAACCCGTATTGAATAGTATTGATTCACTAAGCCAGCTTATTTTCGGAAAAAAGTGTCTAACGTAGTGGTCTAAGAAAACGACTATTCTTTTTTAGAATCAACCTTACAATCTAGTTTTTATATTTATAAAAACTAGATTGCTTACGTGTGAAAAAGAATGTCGGATCCCTTTGAAGCCATTGTCCTCGTAATTGACAACAAAGAAGCTACCACCACATATATTTTTTCCTCTTTCGAGCTACTTCCCTTTAATTGTTTCGTCATGGAAACGGGAGATAATTATCAGTAATGTTCGATTTAAAGTGACCCTCTCGTTTTTTATAATTACTTTGTCAATTGAAACGGGAGATAATTTGCGTGTCATTTTCCCTTTAAACCACACGTCATCTATTATAAGAAACAGGAATAGGTGAAATATAAGAACATCAAGCAAAAAAGGTTACGGCTTGGGTGATATCTCTTTTCATTTCTTATAAAGAGAATAGAGTTAAAGCGAAAGAAAGTTTGCGACTGGGGGAGGGGATACAAATCGTGCGTTTTATTTCATTAATGTTTTGAAATATATATGGGTATATGATTTACTTCAAAATATTTTACGCCGTTAAAGGCCACGAAGGGAAAGTTGATTTACAAGTGAAATAATAGAGACACCCCTTTATCTGTACTTATTCTTGGCAGTGCAAATAGACGTGATTTCTTTCATTAGAAACAACAATAGAACAAGCTTTAGAGTATTACTGACCTATTCATAATATTCATGACGTAATCTTTTATACGGAAGCACCCGAGATAACCCGGAAGTAGTGGCAAAATAATAAAACACTAGTGGCAAATTTTGCCACTAGTTCCAAATTATTTTGTGTGCTTCCGTATAAAAGACTACATCATGAATATCATGAATTTAACTTTCATATAAAAAAGATATAAGAATATTTTAAGGGGAGCAAAATCTTTTCGTTGTTTTGTCTGAGTGTTTTTATCAAAGACAGAGGAACCTCCTGTTTTTATTCACAATTTTTCTTTTAGAATTGATGTTGAAGATTGCGACGTCAACCGACTGACCAATTCGATACCCTGCCACTCGTATGGTCTGACCTACGCTATGTGCGGCTTATTAATTAGAAACTGCTACAACATACGAAAAATCTGTTATGCTAGATCGTCTAAGAACGATTCTTATTCACCAGGATGGATGTCTGACCGGTAGGTATAAGCTGGTAGGTATCAGCCTTATTATATGACAAATTTTCTCCAGACGAATTATCTCATTTTCGTTTTTATGCATATTCACCGGCGAGCTGAGCACGAACTGCATTCCCTCCCCAATATAAAGATGACAAAGAACAATTATTATGGAAATGAAAGAGCTGTTTTCCTGATGAATATCCAAAAACAAACAAAGTTCACCCATGATCACTCTTTCATTGTTATTACTTATTCATTTTATCAATGGGAGGGGCAAAAATTGGACTCTGACCCTTATAGAATGTAGTACAAAATTTGTCTTACCAGACTTTTAAGTTTGAGGTCGGAGAAAGTCTAAAATCCAAACTTAATGAGCCATAAATTGTTTGAAATCTGGCCGGAAAAGCCAAGCGTAACAAGGCTGGAATTTAAAAAACCCGTGTCCTCAAATGTATATTCCCAATCATGACAAGGTTTGTAAATCCAGATCGGGAAAAACAGTGAAAACAAAACAGGGCATGCTTGAAACTTTGTTAAAATTCAGCAAACAAAATTAGACTTTTAGACAATTCAGGTCGTGAAAATAAGATGAAAACAGAAAAAAAGTTGAATGAAATTTCAAAGTTATCTTATGGTTCACAAGATCAAAATATTTTTAAACTAATATCTACATCATAATAAATAAAACTATATGAATGTCAACTATATTCTATCTAATACTTTATTCGGATTAAACTTCGCGAGATTAAATTTCCCGGTTTCACGATTTTTTGCCCTTTTCGGGCTTTTCGCGAAATTAAATCCACGCGAATTTTTTGAAACTACCATTTTTGCAAAAGAAGTTGTCAAAACCATGTAATTTTGCTAAAGTATGTCCATTTTTTGGGTCATTCGTGAAATTAAATCCACGCGGACTTTCTGAAACTCTTGATATGCGAAGTTAAATCCAAAACATTTCGCGACTTTTTTGGCTCGCGAAATTTAATCCGAATAAAGTATGTAGATCCTAATATATAAAACTGTACACAAATATTATTAAGTACTTGTCATACAATACAAGTACATACAGGTATAATATAGGATATTAAAATATAGAAAAATCTAAACGAGAAAAATTTATCCTCATGTTGTACGAGTAAGATGTAATAACTAGTTTATTGTCCACTTGAAAGATAAATTTCTTGATTCGCATTGTTCTCTTTAATGACACGTGGTTCGCGCAATGTTTACATTTTAATACTTTAATGTCCCTTTAAGTTTTCGTTCTTGTATTAAATAATGAGATCTAACGGTCGAGAAAATGAGCAAAAGTCGGTTGATAAAGGTCTAACCGAGCAAAAGTGGGAATCTGCAGGAATATAATATGTTGAACATTGTGTTAAAAAAGATTTTTAAAAGTCCCCCAAACAAAATTTAAATATAGGAGTGAAGAAAATCTGAACCTTAGAATATAAATATACAGTATCTGCATTCTAAAAACATTAAACATGTGCGTAGAGAGGGGAGAAAAATATGTAGCTACATAAAAAAAAACATAAAGAGATTAATATTAACAAAAGTTAAGTAAAAATAAACCAGCCGAGGCTGGAAGGTCAGCCAATATAGTTAGATTATTAGTCGGATAGTTTGTAAAGAAGTTAAATAGCTGCGATGGAAGGAAGGACTAAATGCATAAAGAATCAAGCAAAATTGGAAAACTTAATAGAGCTAGAAAATCTCATTTTGCCTAAATGTTTCTCCAGGTTACTCAAAACTCCTAGTAGTAAGATTGAATAGAAAATTAACATTCCGTATCTAAAGCATTTAAATTCAACTTTTAACATTTTGAAGATAAAGTTTCAATCAAAAATTTATGGACAAATCACAAAATTTTAGATATGTCCTGTTATAAACTTATACAAAGGTTCTATCAAAAATTCAATTGACAGGTCACATAGACTGACCATTTACTTTTACAAATAGAAATAGTTTTTTTTTCAAATAATAGTTCATTATATTTATCCCAGCAGCATCATAAATCATCATAATCAAGCAAAACAAAACAATGCAATACGAAATGGTAAATGGACAAGTATAGATAACACTTATGATATCATTTTGATCACTTTCATTCACTGAGCGAAGAAACGTTATGAATTTCAAAATCAGCAACAAATAACTCTATTATGAACACAATTTAAATGGTCGTCAGTCGTTGGTTTTTCTTTGACGACAATTTGACAATGAACAGCATACCGATTGATTGAAACGAATACAATATGAAACTACTGTTGATCGTATATAATCTAGTAGAGAAAACAAAAAATAAAAATAAAAGCTGATGATATAAACTTTCTAAGTTATTTGGTGAATGGAGACATTCAGCAAATGTAGGCAAATGTGACAGTTTCTTATGTAAGAAAATAGAAAAGCCTTCAGGTCTTAAATGTTTTGTAAGGTTTAATTAAATTACCTGAATGTACTTTGTAGCATCGACTTTGAGTTCGGAGTAACACAGTGACAATTGTTTACGAGTCATGACAGCCAAATGACAATTGATCGTTGATTGATAGCTAAAATAACAGAGTAAAATTAAAAGGCACTAAACTCCCCGATGTATTTATTTGTATTTTCTTTTCGGAGAAAAAGTGTGATAAATTACTTCTTTTCGGAAATTGATAACCACTTCAATAGATTTTATACCAATTGTCTGTAAAAATACCAACAATTGTTAAGAATATACCTATTTGTCCATTTTTTTAAGCAGAGAATCATAAATTGTGACTTTGAAGTATAGTACTCGAGTAGTATTCTCTCAAAAGTCTTACTAACCTTTTGTTTTTGTGACTTTTGTAGCATCTAGAGTTGCTGAATTTGGTGGTGTGGAATCAATGTTTATTCCAAGTTGCCAATGAATCAAAAACTTGTTTCTTTACTTTTAGGTTGCCTCATTCTACCAACGCTATTACGTAACAGGAATTAATACTACAACAAAACCATTAACAAATTACCAGCATCATATCATACAAATGCCCATATATTTTCTCCAGCCAAGCATGTAATTTTAGTTACAGCAGAACGATTAACACGCAAATAATATTCCAGTCCAGTCCAACATAGTTTTAGTCCAGGGTTTTTATTTGTATTGTTCATTTTGTTAATTTTGTAACTCTAAATTTTGTATAAATTGATGAGTTGATTAAAAAATACTATAAAAAGTGTAAAAGAATTTTCAAAAAAAAAATTAAAAAGTTAATGCGTATCATAATTCAATTTTTAACTAAAAAATGCACTATAAATATATAAAGAATGTACAAAATTAATATTCCAATTTGATAAAAAAAAATTCTTAAAATCCACATTTTTAAAATACTGTACATAAAATTATAAAAAATTATGTGACTGAGGAAAATGTCTTTTGCAACTAGTATCGTGTCCACTCAAAAGTGACAAGTGACGTTTTAAAGAAATTCATAACCATCCAAAAGATTAAAATTCACAAGAAAGTTTCTTTCCTTTAAAAGGCACTAAAAACCTTTTTAAGACAAATTCCTTATTGTCAGTTTTGATTTTTCTTTTCTAAGATAGATACGTAAGGGATGCAAAACTCATCAGAATATGCTGTGATTTATTTATTTATAAATGTACTGAATCGACTTTATAATGAATATTAGAAACTTTACTCCTTGAAGAATTTTGTATCCCTTATGTATCCCACCCTCCAAACTGTAACCCCCCCATATCAAGCAGTTCAAGCAGTCCAAGCAGTCTAAGTAGTTCAAGCAGTTCAAGCAGTCCAAGCAGTTCAAACAATTTAAGAATCACTCACAATAGTGAAACAAACTCCATCATGGTCGGAGAAATAAATATCCTTTATAAAGCAATTCACTTCTTTCTGGCTAATAAAACTTGTTTTTATATAAACATGGTCCAGAAGGCCACCAGCAAGATGAGTTGGTTCATTCACTATCATTTTGAATGAAGCAAGTATTTCGTTTAGGTCTTGATTTGTTGGATCTAGTGCATCAATATTGAAATCTCCCACAATAATGTCTACATCATCATAACTTGTCAGTTGCAATAGTTCTTCACGAAAAGTGTTTCTTGAAGAATTAGGTGGTCTGTACAAGATTAAAAGGCTAATAGGTTGACTACTAAACGTCTCTTTTTTGAATTTTATCAATGTGTAACCTGCTGCTTTATTACACTCTAAAATTTGAATAGAAGAATTTGTGCAACATGCAGTGTTTTGAAAACGATTAATTGAATTGTTGTTATACTCAATATTAAAACTATTTAATGTTTGATCAATTCCACTAGTATCACTTGTAGGTGATAGCTGAGTTTCAGTAAGGCATAACAAGTCACTGTTCATTAAATTTTCAGATTTTTTTAGGTCAACAGCATGTTTTATGCATCGAGCGAATATTAAGAAGGGAGATATTTAAATACTTGGGAGAGGTAGAAACAGATGAAAAAGTTTGAACCTTTTGCAAACAACAACTTCTTCTCAAACGTTCATATTCAAGCCCTGCTTCAGTGTTGACTCTGATAGCATTTCTACTATATTCACCAATTAAGAATAGTCCGTTTATGTCAGTTACCCTTGACAAATTAACATACATTTGACCTTCATTGAAATATCTTTGACCAAATAACTCAAAGCTTACGACTGCTGATTGAAGTGTTAGCCCTTGAACTTTGTGACTAGTACATGCATACGATAGTATCAGTGGAAATTGAGTTCTTCAACCATAGGTGACTTTTGCTTATTTTTCAGTCGCAAATAATTTTCTTCGATCAAGTCCATTTTTCCTACTACATCCGGATCCTTTTTACCTGCGGACATCATTTTCATAACCAAATTTTTTTGCCGTTAACCTCAATGTTCCAATCAACATCTAGCCCCGCCCAGGGGACCCTGTATGGGGTCAAAATATGGAGTAGCGACCAGGCGGTATACCAAGCTAAGGAAGGAAAACCTTCAACCCCTTGCCAGTAAGGTTAAAATGGAACCCATTTTTATGGAGATGTACAAAATAGAGAAAAATAGACTGGGGATTGCGGTGCAACATACGGTAGATGCTAAGCAGTCCGAGCCCCCCGGGTCAGAAGTCCAGGGCAACACTTCTGATTCTGGGGTATCTAAGTTGCCCAAAAACGAGGAAAATGATATTGAAATTGGGGTTGAAAGCAAACAGGATGGAAAGGGGAAGAATAGGGGTGGGAGGGGTGGGAGGGGTCGGAAAAATCAAAAATGGACGAGGGAAGAGAGACGTGTCTTGTGGGAATGTTTCATTAGAAGTGGGGGGACAGAAGTAAAGGGTTACAGAGACAACATTGTGGAGATGTGGAATGGTAGAGATTTGAAAGTTAGAACAAGAGCGAGTGTGTTAGCCCAGGTAAAGGAGATCCAGAAAGGTGGGAAGTTGAGTGCATTTGATATGAGAGAGAGATCGAAGAGAGAGTGTTGCGAGAGAAGAACGGGGAGTATTCTGAGAATGATGTTGATTTCACTGTTGTGGGTGAAAACAAGAATGTCTCACCTCATCATGATACTACAAATGTTGGAGGCTTACCAGATATTTCGGTTGTTGTTGAACGTCTTGATTGTGTCAAGAAGGAAGGTGTTGTTAGGATGTTATCCGATGAGGAGAAATTGGTTCTAGAGAGAGACTTCGTGTCGTTTTTAACTCAGAAGAACAAGTCCCGATTCCAACTCTGAAAGGGAAAGACAATTGGCTCATAATGCGTGAGGTGTCCCTTATTAACGGTTTTTTGTCGAACATTTCGCCATTTTGTAAAGATGTGTCATCTTTGAACAAACTTCTTTATGCTGGTTCATATGTTGTTTGCGAAAGGTTAGGTTTAATGAAGAAGAAAGGTCCAGCTCCGAGTTTTAGAAAAACCATGGTGGCAGAGAAGGTTGGAAAGAAGTATCGATCAATGGAGACAAGATTTGGGTCGAGTTTTAGAGATCAGGAAAGGTGTCCAATTGAAAGAAAAAGTCATTAAAGAGTTAGAAAGGCGATACCAGCTGTCGGAAAGGGGAAGAACAACTGTTGTTACATTTTTAAAGAATAAGATTCAAGCTGCTTCGACTAAAATCAAGAACTTTGTAAAGAATAGCATAACAACTCGACAAAATAAATTATTTCAAACGAATCAATCCCGACTGTACAAGGAGTTTGCGGGACAGACTTCGAGACAGAACGAACCACCTAATTCGGAAGAAGCCAGAGTATTTTGGGAAGAAATTTGGAGTCGGGAAGGAAAACATCAGGAGAATAATGCATGGCTGAAAGATATAGAGGAGGCCCATTCTGAACTAGAACACCAAAGAGAGATATCGAAATCTCACTGAGTGATGTCAAGAAAGGAATTGCAGGGATGAAAAACTGGAAGGCTCCAGGGCCTGATGGTGTTAGGGGTTTTTGGTTTAAGAAGTTCACATCGATTCATGATTCTTTGACTATTGCACTCAACAACTGCGTCAAAGAAGGAAGTGTGCCGGGTTGGATGGTCAAAGGGAGGACGGTGCTTATCCAGAAAGACCCTGCAAAAGGAACAGTTGCTGCTAATTACCGACCTATAGCATGCCTCCCTCTCATGTGGAAGCTGTTAACTGGGATATTTGCAGGGAAAATCTATGAGCACCTGGAAACCAATGATCTCCTCCCAGAGGAACAGAAAGGATGTAGGAAGAAATCACGAGGAACTAAGGACCAACTGTTGATAGATAAGGCTGTTTTGAAGGAAGCCAAAAGATGCAAACGCAATCTTTCCATGGCTTGGGTGGATTACAGGAAGGCGTATGATTTGATACCACATTCTTGGTTGTTACGAATTCTGGATCTTACCAAGGTTGCAGGCAACATTGGTAAGCTTATTCAAAACAGCATGGAAATGTGGCGGACTGAACTCACGTGTAATGGTGAACGACTTTGTGATGTTAACATAAGACGTGGTATTTTTCCAGGGAGATTCACTCTCTCCTCTTCTTTTTGTAATGGCAATGATCCCTCTCACCACCCTTTTGAGAAGGGAAAGTTTTGGGTTCAAATTCAAAGGAAATGAAACAAAAATCAATCACCTTTTCTTCATGGACGATCTAAAATTGTATGGTAAGAGTGAGAGTGAGCTAAATGAGTTGATGAGTGTAGTGAATAGGTTCTCTTCTGATATTGGTATGGAGTTCGGCTTTGAGAAGTGTGCGATGGTTGTTTTGAAAGCAGGGGTTAGGATAGAGTCTGAAGGGATAGAATTGCCGAGTGGTGAAAAGATTAAAGAGCTTGAAGACAATGGGTATAAATATTTAGGTGTTCTGCAAGAGTGTGGTATTCTCCATAAGGAGATGAAAGAAAAGATCAGTAACGAATATATTTCTAGGGTCAAAGCTGTATCAAAATCGTTTTTATACTCCAAAAATTTATTTAGTGCCATAAATGTTTGGGCCGTTAGTGTGGTAAGGTATAGTGCTGGAATAGTGGATTGGACTGTGAAGGAGATGAAGGATTTGGATATCAAAACCAGAAAGATTCTAACAATGAATGGTATTTTCCACAAGAAAGGCAATGTGAATAGGTTGTATCTCCCGAGAAGCGTTGGTGGAAGGGGGTTGATAAGTATTGAATCTTGTGTCAAAATTGAAAGTCTAAATCTGAGAAACTACCTCTTTGACTCCACAGAACCTTTGCTGCAGGCAGCAAACAAGATCTTGTACCCGAAAGATGTTGAGTTGAAAGGAAAAGGAGTGGTAGACCAAGAAGTTTATTGGGATGGTATCGAACAAACTCGGTTGGAAACAGGGAAAGAGTTTAAAGAGCAGGAAATTGAAGAAAAAGCTAGCGAGGTATTTATGAAGCCCATGCATGGTGAATGGTTTCGCAATGTAGGGGAAAATGTAAGCCAACGAACATTCGATTGGCTCAAGAAAGGTTATTTGGATAAACGAACTGAGGGGTACATATTTTCAGCTCAGGAGCAGGCGTTACAAACGAACTGGTTGAAAAGTCGAATCACAGGAGGTGAAGTAGATCGGTTGTGTAGGAAATGTAAGGAGTTTCCAGAGAAGGTGTCACATGTTGTTAGTGGGTGTTCGAAACTAGCTGGTTCTGCATATAGGAAAAGACATGATCGTATGGGGCTTAGGGTCTACTGGGAAGTTTGTAAGAACCACGGGATAAAATGTAGTGAAAAGTGGTACCAGGAAACTCCTGACAGTGTGAGAGTCAGCAGTTGTGGAAAGTTTGAGGTTTGGTGGGATAGGAAAGTAGAGACGCCAAAGGAACTTGAAGCAAACAGACCTGACCTTGTATTTATTGATAAAGAAAAGAAACATTGGACAATTGTTGATTTCTCCGTTCCGAATGATGCCAATGTAGATAAAAAAGAACAAGAAAAGATTGAGAAATATACCCCACTTGCGTACGAAATCAGGAAGATGAACCATGTGACTGTGAAAGTGATACCTCTTGTTGTTGGAGCTTTGGGTGTAGTGTCAAACAATCTAGAGAAATATTTGAGTTATTTGGACATCAGCTACATCCAAACTTGTATGCAAAAATCGGCAGTCATAGGAACCACTGCAATATTAAAGAAAGTTTTGAACTCATGAAATGTCTTGCTTGTTTGTTTTTTTTGTTTTTTTTTTTGTTTGATATTTTTGCACGGTTTTTTAAAGCATATTTTTATATAAATAACGAATGGGCGGGCCCTGAGAATTAAATTATCCTTTTACTTTATATATATATTTTTTCGTTTTAGTAGAATCACTTATCATTTATACTCGTGTTCCTAGCCTTTTCGTTCCTGGTCAGGAACCGGGGCTAGGTCCTATACCCACCAATGAGTGAATACCACCTCCTCGTTGAGTGTGTTCATTTGATGAAAAAAAAAAAAAAAAAAAAAAAAAGCAAGTCAATTTTTATATCAAACAGCACCTACTTTCATTATAATACGTAAACCCGTATCTGCTTGCATTTCAATAATTCAAATCACTTCTTCAGATTTACCTATCGTGCAGATTAGATGCTTTTCAGTCGGTAATTTTTCAAGCATTTGCAAATTGTATAAATCTACTGGCTTATTTTCTGCATAAATATGAGTTATATTAGCAGGGTAGTCTGGACTGTCTTTTGTAATGAATCTAGATTTTAAAAGTTGAAAACAATATTTTTAGATATAAACTTTTTGATAAGAGAGATGCCTTTCCCTTCTTCATTGTAAGGATGCCACATGCCGACAGTAATCCCATCGTGCATTTTTTATGGATCCGTCTTTTCAGAAATTTTACGGATAGCACGTAGCACACTCATGTTTGAAGATCTGACTCCTAGAGTCACTGAGCTTTTCATTCGAATGCGAAACCAGGGTGCTTCAAACGCTTTTTTGAAGAAGCAAGTTGTCAAATGTTTTTCCAGGTTTCCTGACTGTTTTATGAAGTATGGGAAAACCGTCGAAGAATTTTTACATATTTTCAAATTGTGAAATTGTTTCTTGTGTATTGTGTGTGTGTTTTTTTTTTTTTTTTTTTTTTTTTTTTTTTTTCTTTCTAAAGAATTAGCATTAGCATTGGAGGTATTCATTTCCTACTTTTCTTTGCCCTGTGCAGTCCTCCCGTCGCGGCACGCCGAACCGGGTTCTCGGCCAACTTACGATTCTATTCTTTTCAGTTTTTGTGTGTTTTTTTCTATTTTTATGTAAGATTGTGTTTGTTACAAATGTTTGTTTCACCTGTAGTGTACGTGAGATAGTTGGTACAGTGTGTCTTTCTGCACTTTTGTACTGTATTTTGTTGCAGTGTCTGTTTGTTGTCTGTTATTTATTTGGAAGCTGCTGGTCAGTTCCTTTTTATACTATGTTTTCCGAAGGCGACTGAGTGTGGGCCCTTAAACACGTGGAAAGTCACTATGCCAGTCACAAGTCTGGGACTTCGGGTTTTGTTTTGTTTATGTATCTTTTTTTTTTTAATTTATTTGATGTGTTTGCTTTTGTATTTGTCCCCATTTTGTATGTATTTTGATGAACTTACGGAAGTGTGTTTATCAAAAAAGCTTTTTGCAATTCATTGTTTCTCCACTATTACTTTTCTTCTATCTTCATTTGGATTAGGTTTTTCTTTCACATACCACTATTTAAATTCCCTTTAACTTTTTTGCTAAATTACCCTCTGTTTCGGAATGATTAAAAAATAAAAAATACCAAAAAAATCGTAAATACAAACAATTAACAAAATATTCTTAACTTTTTTCGTTTTTATCAGTTTGAGTTATTTATATATCAATACTTTTCTTTTTCTAAAATGACAGATATTACATATCTTCACTATATATATATATATTTCGATCTTACGATCATCTTCAGGTCTAAAACCAATAAAAACAAGAATTAAAAATCCGTTTAAAATTTTTTTATCAACATATCTAAAAGTTTCTTACCATTTTCCTTTGAAACAACCAATCTTATTTGAAGGATTCCTCCGTAGAAAGAAGTGAAAGTGAAAGGGTTTGTTTTGTTTATGTTTTGACAAAATTGAATGTGCTTTTTACGAATCAAGTTGGCCATTGAACTCCACTTTCTAACTTGATTGACAACTCGGCGCTTAAAATTTGAAAACTTGCGATCACCTTCTACTGCATGATACAGCAACGATGTAGAAATAATAGATAACCAACTACCTCTAGAAGGCACTTCTCCCAAGAGAACAACCATTATTTTCCTATTGAAATGAGCACTCTGTTAAAAAGCTCTGTGTGCAGTGCGTGTTATGCTTTTAGCTAGATTTTGACACACTTTTTGACATTCACTGAATTGATAGAAAATTTGAATTATTATTTACTGCAAATTTTGGAATTTTTTTCAAAAGATAAAGGTACCAATCTTTAGACAAATTGACTACGGATCGGCCTGATACCACTTGATCTTCATCTGGATAAATAAACGCTCATAAAATGCTGTTATTTGAAAAATATATGTGTGATTTGAAATGCGATATCTCACGTATGAAAAGTGCATGAAGGTTGCATGATACAAAATAAACAGATTTAGTTCGAAATGACTCAAAAAGCTAGCTTGCTTTTATATACCAGAAATCGATTTAACCTTATTATTAATTCTAAAAATTCGGTCAAATAAACGTTGATTTCTCTAACACTATCTCTTTTTAAACACGCGAGTAAATCATTTATCAATCTTTGGTTATTTACTATTGTTATCCAGACTTGGCCTGTACATTGATATACTTAAGGAAATCAAAAGTACAAATTTAAAATTCTTTTCTTGGCGAGTAACCTTATAAAAAATTCTTCTATCACTCTTCTTCATTTTTTCAACATGCCGCTAGTCCAATTTTGCAATGAGTACCGCTATTTCCGGTGGGCGAGTCTTTGGCGTCCTCATTGGACATATCATGGATACTGACCGATTTTCACAATTCTTCCTCAGCTTTGCCAAACCTGGAATAAACATTTTACCCATTATCAAATGAAACCGTAAAAATACACGACACTTACGATATTTTGGTAACAATAATTTAGTTGATCGGTTATCTGCGTATTTTCCTCGGATTCGATCCTGAATTTTGAAAAAAGATTTAAAGTTAAGCTTTTGCTTGTAATTTTTTTTTTTAAGTAGCAAAAAATGCATGGATAAATGTTGTGCTTAAGAAAAAATTGCTTGGAAAGTAACGAGGGTGAAAATATTATACCATTCATCAAAGTTCCACTTTTCATCTTCTGGTAATAGTTTGTACAAATGCCGCAACCTTTTCTAAACAATAAGAGAAATCGTGATTCATCCTTAATGTCACTGTAATCGTTTTTATGTTAATAATCAGATAAAAATGATATCAATGATTGAAAACTTAAAACTTCCAGGCTCGTATCTTTTACCAAGCTTCATTGAAAGTATGCTAAATTAATAGTATAATGTCTATTTATAATTTTCTACACCAGCTAGGAACTAATAGGAAGTTTTTTCAATGAAGCCTTGGTTATTTGACAAGGTTTAAATAATACCTTAAGGGTATAAATTTTCGCGGGGATTATATTTCGCGAAATATAGTCCTTCGCGAAAATTTTCAAACTCTCATCTCTCGCTAAATTCGCTAAAATTTAGTTTTTTTGCGCTAAAAATTCTTCCAGCTAAGAAGCTCTTTTAAACGAGTCTTCATCACTCGAAAGTCTCTATAATTTGAATAAATGCTCATTCCTCGTAGCCATTCGACTTATAGAGACTACTATTTACACAAAATCTCGTAATTGATGTGAAAATCTGAAAAAAATCACAAATTCGCGGAATAAAATCCTCGCAAAAATTTACAGTCGAAGTTAGTCGCGAAAATAAGTGCCGCGAAAATTAAATTAATTCCCTTAAGGTATCAACTTTTAATTAATATATATGAATTAATTACCTTAACACTAAGCTGGACTATAATCTTCTTTCCTTTGGGGGTTGCTTCCAAAGCTTTTGTATTTGTATCTTTCAAGTCCATAAGTATTTTGGACATTTGTTCAATCGAAATCGCTTGCCTTCCTAGCTTTTCTTCAATCTCTTCGAGTTTTTTTTGAAAAAGATCCTTCAAGTTAGATATTGATCTGAAAAAAGAAAAATGGTACTGCATGAAAAGTCGTCAGATTAATCTGAATGATCAGCTTTTTTAATAAAAAATCTGACAAAATTAAAGGAACTGGTGTTTGTAAAATTTCACATGCATATTTACTTATCTGCAATAACGTAGAAAAATCTTCGTATGTATCCTATGAAACTATCAAGCATAACTGTTTACTTTAATAAAATAACAATTTTTTCTAAAGCAGTTAATGCTTTCTTAACCGATATCCTGAAATCTGGTTTTCTAATTTCCATACTCTTTTCAAGAGAAATAACATCTTTGCATTTAATAATTGCATAAATATTTTTAAACATATATCCGACGGAATAGACATCTGTGATTTCACTTTGCTTCAACTCATTAGCCAAATGGCGATGATATGTATTATATCTCTCTGCGGTTTCACTTCCTTGATATATGTTCCAAACCTTGTTTCCACAGACAATGTTGCCTTGCCAAAATCGATTAGTTTAACACAATATTTTGCATAGATGAAATTATCAGCCTTAATATCGTTGTGCAAGATTTTAAAGATGTGTGGGTATTAACAGCGCTGAGCACGTAAAAAAGGATTTTTTGAAATCAGGGGATTTGACTGGATCATTCTTAAGAGACTCGGCTTTGAACTTTGCTTTCAAATTAGGCATTGTATTTTCCACGTCCAGTTTATCACCAAAATATTCCATCACAATTGCGTTTTTCACTAAGCATTCTAAACACAAAAGGAAAATAGCTTTGACCTTGCGACAGTCAATCAGTGATAACCTCGAATAAAACTTCCTTTTTAGAAAATGTTTCTCCAAATGTTTTGCATGCAACAACCTGGTTTAGCTTTTTAAGCTTCAGTAAAGTAACAGTACCAAAATGTCCTTTACACAACTTAAAATTTCTATATCTTTATTGCTAAACATAGGAATGC
>NW_027104138.1:640570-714240 GCF_902728285.1 Clytia hemisphaerica | reverse complement strand
ATGTTTTGTCAGATAGTCCCAAGTTAGAGCAGTATGAAGTATATCCGCGCTCTGCTGGGTAGGCAAAAAAACTGACCAATTTACATGTGCAGAATTATTATTTTGACTTTAGTGTAAGTAATCAAGGCCAAATATAAATTGGAGTGCTATTTGGCGAAAATAAATTTGTAAGGGTGAACGCATGGGGGCTGTTGGCCGAGAAGAAAAAGTTTTGGGTTATTGAAAAGGTATGACATTTTCTTTTTATCACCCCACGTTCTTGCAAAGTATATCTGTTTCAATCAGTGATTCAAGCTTTCATATTATTCCTTTCGCTAATTCCTAATCGCTATTTTTGATGCATTTTTGCCGTAATCGCTTTCGCTTTTAAAGGAATGGTTCGGTAAAAATTTGACGCCTCATTTTTTGATTTTATTGGTTTTAATGAATCAGGGATACTTGATTTGACGAAGAATGATTTTTATTTAATGTAGTTAAATTCTTTTGTTTACAGAAAGCCCCTTTTTTAAAAGCAACTTTGTGTATGTGACGTCACGGAGGCTGTTCAGAGAAGATTGAGAAAAAAGAGAAACGCAAAAGTGTACATATTTCATACTATACAAGATTGAGTCAGTTTTATCCCAACTTTATAGTTAGTTTGGACTGTTTTCCAAGTGAAGTTGATGTAGGATTCAAACACGTGATATTTACTTTTCTTCCCACCATACACCCCCTTCTCACAAACCCACTGGAACCCCTTCCCACTGGAAAAATTGGCCAGAATATCATCCCCAGTGGAAAATCATCTCTCAATTTTTGTCCACACTGAAGATAATCAAAGAATTCTTTGAAATAATCAAATAAACCAATCCTTGCTGCAAAATGCTATCCTCTTTTTCCAATTCCCACTGAATTTTCTGACTTGAAAACAAAAGAATTGAAATTCCCAGCCATAAAAACTATAGAAATATCACAATCCTCATCGAGTTTAAGTCCGTTATTTTTCCATCCCCACTGGTTGAAAAATCCCATCGTGTGAGAAGGGGATGTCACCATGCCCTGGAGCAGTGAACTGTACTAACAACTCACGTGCCAGGAAGAGTGAAAGTATCTTTGCACAAACTACCTATAAGGACGAAACACTCAAGAGAAGGTGGTTGCAAAATACAAAGCGAAAAAAAACCCTACCAAAAGCTGGTTTATTTTTTAGTACAAACTCATTCTAGGACTTGCATCGCATAGACTACTGAAGGAAGACGCTATCCCAAACTTGTTCGATCACAACAAAGACAAACTTAACCAACTAAAAGAAAGTCGAATGAAAGGAGAGCATAAGAAAAGGCTAAACGTGTCAGGTCCCTGAAGGACCCATCCAACATCATCAATTAGTACAAAACTTTCAGTGTCAATTAAATAAATAGTAAACCCAAACGGAATCGATGATACTGAAACTTGGGATGTTAATCCAATGCAAACTGCAAAATGAACTTATTAATGCACTGCACTAACGAAAATGAATTGACAGACCCATCAATCAAAATAATGATTAGCCCTAGTTTTTTTTCACCTTCCTTTATCCTTAAGGGTCAGGGCACGTAATTCGCGTCTTTGAAAGCACACATGATATCATGACGGGAGAACTCAGCGATTGTTTTTTCTCAATCTCTTGAAAACCCACCATGAACACTGTCTGTATGCTGCGTATCTTAGGGATCTATTCGACGGTATCTCTTACAAAATGATCTCTTTTTGTCCGGGAAGCCCAGTCAGCATATTCCCCAAAATGTCCTCGTCAAGGCACATTTTTGGGGTTTGTTGCCTATCAATAATGCACTGAAAATCTCCCTGATTAAATTTTTCATTGAAACAATCAATTTCTCTTGTTTCGATTTGGCAGCACTCAGACTCACACCAATCTAAACTGCCACTTCTACCTTTAGAACAAGTTTCATAGTCACTTTTGTCTCCGGATGAAGAAGTGCCACTCTCGATTGTACTCGATACTTCTCGTTCATGCTTATAGAGACAGGGATTAAATATCTTCAGCTTGTTAATGAGGGGATCCATGCCTCTCTTGCTTACTCCTTTCTTTCTCTCAGAATCATCCTCTCTCTCAGTATCTGCCTCGTTTCCACTGATATCATATTCTTCGTAGCTTGAATATATTGCTTTCCGAGTCAGAATACATTTACCCAAGTATTAAAAAAGATTATAGTACAAATTCATCATCCTCTTTACTTCAATTTCTAGCAGAAATAACCACTTTTCTACCCAGAAAAAGGTTTATAATTCACTTCAGTAAACACAGCTACAGTTTTTAACAGCCTCTGTGACGTAAGCAAAAGGTCTCGTTTAAAAGGCATACAAAAGTGAGTGGCGTTTTAAAGGAAACCAATAATTAATTAGTTTAAAAGTTTATATCTCTGTGTGTCTTTTTAAAAGGAGAATCCGATAGGACAGATAATAAAAAAATGAATTTTTTACCGAACCATTCCTTTAACATAAGGTCTTAGCAACGGGTACAACGGGCATAGTTACGGGCATTGAGAAAAAATCCTAACATAGAATTTCAAAAAGATTCACATTATCATTTTCTGCATTACAAAATACACCTGTTCTATGTTGGGTTTTTTCTCGGTGTTTTGTAGGCTTAATTATCGTCATGCAAAATAAATAAAACCCCCTGGAAATCTTTAGATTTTGATAAGCAAAATATTGACATACTATTGTTTACTTTTCAGGTATTCATCCAATCAGAATTCACGCTCAGAAACTTTCAACCAATCCAAATTCAACCCTGGTGTCCGAAATTATCCAATCAGAATCCCGAAGCTGAAGACTTACAGCCAATCAGAATTTGTTAGCGAGCGGTATTCATTCAATCAGAATCGTGTAACACAAAAGCGAAAGTGGAAGTAAAGGCGGAAATATACTCTTTTTTCGACGTGATTTGCATATATTGGGGGGGGGGGTTTCAGGGGTCTTAAATACTGTCATACCGACAAAACTTTGGGTCAACTACCGTAATACCGTTGGTGAAGGAAGCCTAATACCGATACCAATATTATATTTATGTTTTTTTTCGAAAATAATGAATTTTCAGTTATCAAATCTATGTGTAGTAACAAATTAAAAACTGTACAAATAAGTCTTGTACTTTATGAGGCCCCCTACTTTGGTTAAACGATTGTGACCTTAAAAATTGGGGTAAATTTAACCTTTTTATGGTTTCTTTTAAACAGATTGACCTATTCTTATACCAAACTTTTTTGCCAATATATAAAGTTTTTTGCTAGTTTTGTGACCTTATTCTCGATATCCTCGACTTTTTAAGGCCTCTTTTACAGCTATTTGAGCTTTCATAAAGCAATATTTTAGGTCTGCCGCGCCAAAGTTACTTGCTTGTTACGGGACTGTATGGGAGGCAAATGCATAATTAAGCCTTTCCCCCAATAATTTCTTCCTCGCAGACCCAAAAGATGTCTTTTATATTGAGAATTAATTTAAAATTGAGGTTTGTGCCAATCATGGTCTGAGAATCCGTAGACTTCACCACAGGCTTCATAGAGGTGGTTCTGTGGTGCAACTAGAGGATGCGAATTCTAAACGGAGGAAAGAAACTAAATGTAAAATAAGAACGCTTTTTGACAATTTTTGCTCTCCTTTGTTATTGAAAATCGGCCTTAATACACTATTGTTAGCCAAGTATGCCTTGTTTGGTCACACAATTTTTGATTTTATTTAACACTGTCCATTTGTTGGCAAAAATATGGTATGGCGAGCAACGTACCTGCCGTACTTGGTGCAGCGTTCCTAGAGTTTCGCCCAAGAAAAAAATTTAAATTTAGAATGCCTAGATTGCCTGAAAACGCATTATTTTTTAATCGTTCGATGTTGCACAAGATGTTTTTAGAGCTACCTACTTTTACTAATTATTGAAGGAGTAAATATCGCCTTTACCGTCTCTAAGTTACTGCAGTATCAGTGTATTGTATTGTAGTAGCAATATAAGTGAATACGGAGAGACGACCATATCAATTAGTGCTGACAGAGAAAATTTTGTCTAGACTCATTTGTTGGATGCAGTATTTGCATCACAAAAGTTGTCATTAAAAAAATGCACCAGCAGAAAAATTACGAAAATATTTGTTTAGATATCGTAAACTTTTGCTTATTTTGAATAACCTCACCATGACAATAAGTCAATAGGACATCCAAGATTGTGCGAGCGAAGCAAGCAAGAAAATTTTACTGGTTTTAAAATAGCGGAATAGACTTACCTTTTTTGAAAATTTTCTGCATGAAACTCATGAAGAAACTAAAAGGTAAACAAACTCAGGAGGTAAGGTAAATTGCGTTTGACAACTTTTAACCATTTTTCTAATAAAGAATATCTTCAAACTTGACTTCACTGCAGTAAACATAAATTTATCTGCCGCGAGCACGACTTAGCTAAGCGCACCTCTCTTAATCATTATCTAAGAATTGAAGCGGGCAAAGATTACCACGTGGGCTGATAGCGGACAAAAGTTATTTGAAGATATTTTCAGTTATAATCCAAGGTAGAGCAAACTAAACATAGAAAGGGGGTATTTTTTAGTGCTCTATACGATGATCAGTAATTTTTTTGAATTCTATGTTTAGATTTTTCTACCCAGCCCTGTTGCTAGTACGCGCATCCTGTTGCTAAGACCTTTGCTTGAAATCGAAAGTGAAACCTTCAAAGTAATTAAGCGATAAAGTGAAAGGAGGTCCTGACTGAAAGAAGAGTGTCGGAATTAGACAAGGGATGTCGATATTTAGACCAAGTTACAGTACCAGGTGACCCACGAAAAAGTATAAGAGTTTGGAGGGTAACTGCGTCTGAAAAAAATTGAATTGTAACTAAATTCTTTTTTCATGGTATAAAAGAGGAAAGGCAAACTTAAATTTTGATGTATCATTTTTTAATTTTGGAAAAGTAGTCATCGAGATATGGAGGTATAAAGTAAAAAATCATTATTAAAAACAGTCAAAAAACGTCAAAAAAGACAGTATCAAATTAGTAACCGACGATCAAACCAGTCGAACCAAATCGAACTCAATCGAATCTCATCGAATTTTACCGCAACTTTCAGATTTGTTTGAGATTCAATTGCGTGCGATCGTCGATTCATTGACCCCCGGATTGTTCATCGCATAATTTCTACGGGAAATCAAAAGTAATTTCATTCGGCTTGTGAAGTTTGAGAGCTTAGATGTTGGGAAGCTGCATGAATAAAGCCAGACGATCTCCATCGAACGGAATCAACGATCGAACCTGTCAAACAACAATCGAGCCAATCGAAATTACCTAGAATTTTGACGTTCGATTGAGATTCGATTGCATTCGACAATCGAATTTCAATCAGTCGATTGCGTTCGATTTGATTCGACTGGTTCGATCGTTGATTGCGTTCGATTTGGTTCGACTGGTTTGATCGTCGATTCCGTTCGATTGAGATCTTCTGGAAAAAGGAAACGTCATCATCAGAAAAAGCCCGACAAATTTATCCAGCAGGCGTACCCAATCGATGAAATCGATAAGGGAAATCAATCAATATTAATCGATTTTAATCGATAATAATCGATAACTAATCGATAAACAATCGATAGCCAATCGATAATAAGACTTTACGTTCTTATCGATTGGATTCGATTGTTATCGATTGCTATCGATTAATTGCTGATTGCTTTTGATTGTTATCGATTAATATCGATTTCTTTATATTTTCTAAAAACGCAACCCTACTGTGGTTTTTCTAATTTAACGCGTGGCAATAAATAATTATTTTCGACGCTACGCGTGTACGATATTCAAGTGTTTTAAGTACGCGTTAAAGGCTTGTGTAATATATATTATATATAGATCGTATAATGTATTAACAAGCATTAGCTGATTTGGAGGAGCCAGCGCAGAGGATAGCGACTCCAGAAGTCAAGCAACTTTCGTTGACGTCAAACCAAATGTTTCATTTTTCCGTGAACTTTGAACCCTTGGAACTTCTTTTCTATGTATGCAAAAACGTTCCGGTTTTTACTAAATGAAAGCCCGTGATCTTAGCTTTCCAGTGGTATATAACACTGTGGACACGGGCTAGACGGCAAATTGGTAAAATGCCGAACGTTTTGCAACATTTTGAAAATTGTTTGCCGACGGGAGAAAAAAAATTGGCAACTATCGAAGAACAAATGTGTCTGGAAACGGAGGAAAATGTATTTGGAGGCTGAAACTTTGTATGCTTATCAGAAAAAGGTTTCATGTAGTTTTTTTAACTTTTTTGCTTCTTTAACATGGGAATGTCCCAAAAAAAAGTTTTTATTTTTGCCGAAATGGATTTTCTTTTCATTTGGGGTTTCTCCTTTCAGAAAAACTTATTCTTTACTCATAAGTTTTTGTTCCTCCATTTCCAGAGGCCCCTTGAAAATGGGTCCTACCACCTTTTTTGACTCATTTCAACCTTTTCCAAGCTATTTTCTTCAAAAACAAAAATAAAACAACGCAATGTCTTCTTTTTTCAAAAAAAGATATATCTTTCGTTATTTTGATAAATATACTAAATATTTTACAAATATTTTTATATAATAATATTTTAACACCATCAAAGAATTCTCCCTCCAAATTTGAGGTCTCTAGCTACACTAGAAAAAGAGATATGCAAAATTTAAGAAGCATGACTGGAAAATTCCTTTTTTTTCTTTTTTGACACATTTTTCAAATTTTTCCAAGCTATTTTCCTAACCTTTTTTTTTACATTTTAAGTCAAATTTTTGACACTAAAATTTGAATATCTTTACAACCACTAATCCTCTGGAGGCCTATTACCCCTCATTTTCTTTCTTTTTCAAAGCTCTACAAGATAGGATAGATTTTGAAAAAAAAATTAAAACTTGAAAAATCTTCTGGAGTTGCTACAGAGGAGGATGACGAAGATCCCTTTAATTTGTGTTTTTGAAAGAAAGAAGTTTATCAAAAATAAAACTTTCCTGTCTAATTTTTCTTGTCCAAGGCAAGGCTTGATCACGTGTAATAATTAGAGTGAAATTAATTATGCAGAATTTTCGAAGTACGCTACGATATTATCGTGAGATACACAGGGTAGCGATCATACATACAGAAAATTAGCACAATCGATCGCAATCGATCTTAATCAAGAACAATTGAATTCAAGCGATGGCTAATCGATAATAATCGAATTTAATCGATAATAATCGAATTTAATCGATACCAATCGATAATAAAATTTTACGTTCCTATCGATTGGCCATTGATTAGTAATCGATCGATCATCTATTACGAACGACTTTTATCGATTGACATCGATTAAATCAACAATTGATGTTATATCGATTGATGGGTATGCCTGGATTTATCGACTCACCGACTCAATTCTACTCAATTTTTGAAAGTCGGTCAGGCGACGCAAAACGAAAATATCGTGATTGTCCCCAAAAGAGAAAAGAGGAAATAGTCGCGCGGCTGAGGTCGAAAAACGTTTCATTTCGTGATACATCTTTTAGATTCCAAAAAAAACAACGGAAACTCGCGAATTAGTATGTGTAGATTACAAATCAAAAAAGTTTCCACGATATTATCGTGCAAGTAACGAGTAATTGGCGATTTTTTGCGTTTCCAGGCAAAATTGCAAGGCCTGGAAATTCATGATTTTTAGGGGGTCTTCAAATTTAAAAAAAACCTATATCACATGATAGAGCTCTTCAAACTGAGCAAAAAAGTGTATTACACCAAAGTCCCAACTTCTCTAGATCAAAAGTTATGGGCCTATTTGTGGTCAAAAAGGTGTTTAATTTTGCATAAATTAATGCAGATTGTGGGGAAATTCCCTGTTTTCCATCAGTTTTTCACCACAAATAAGCCAATAAATTTTGATCTAGAGAAGTTGGGACTTTGGTGTAATACACTTTTTTGCTCAGTTTGAAGAGCTCTATCATGTGATATAGGTTTTTTTTAAATTTGAAGACCCCCTAAAAATCATGAATTTCCAGGCCTTGCAATTTTGCCTGGAAACGCAAAAAATCGCCATTTACTCGTTACTTGCACGATAATATCGTGGAAACTTTTTGATTTTGGAATCTACATATACTAATTCGAGAGTCTCCATCGAAAAAAGTGGAATCTAAGAGGTGTATCACGAAAATCATTTTCTAGCCACTTTTTTCGACCTCAGCCGCGCGACTAAAAAGTCTAAAAAAATGTGAGAGCTTTTAATTTGTATCAAAAGCTCTAAACTAAGCTACTGTAGCAAAAAAAACAGATTATACCAAGCTGACACTGGAAACTCCTTATCATCTGGTGTTTTCAAAATCCTATTTTAAGTATTTTACTGGTGTACGGATATATGAATGGATGATACAGCTGAATGTTAACGTTGTAAGGTGCAAGTTGAATGATATGAAGTGAAAATGAAAAATTGAAATGTCTAAAATGAAAATGTGACTGGATTTCTTTTTTCTCAGTCGGGTTCATCCCAACAATACAACATTGTACATTATATAAACTTCAGGAAAATTATGGCAAGATGTATAACATTTCGATGTTACAGTGGTAGGTCAAAACTTTTAGTACAACCATAGTCCAAGAATTTATTATAATATAATTACGAACATCGGCCAAACCCAGCTGCTTTTCTACACGCAATTTTTATGAACGCACCCTTATCCATGATCTCAATGAAGGGCAAGACCCAAAACCTCCAAGCTAGTCTTGACAACTTGACGCATTGCACGCATCATGCGATGAAATTACAGTAGTAGGAGAGCAACCATTGGCGTATGGCGATATTTTTCAAAATATCTATTTTTTCCCAGGAGAGAGAGTTTTCGGGTAAAATCCAGGAATCAGCTTTTAGCTTCAAGCAGCTCAAAAATCTCAGAAGAAGTGTGAAATATCTGTTCCGAAAATCCATTAGCTGAGCAGTAAATTTAGAAAAATACAATTTTCTAAAGGTTTTCTCAGCAGCTTATCCAAGAGACTGGCAAAAAAACAAAAAAACTGGCGGTGTCTGAGCAAAATTTATGAACTTTTTGATAATGTATGTGAATTTAAATTTTTTGCAATTTTGGAACCCTAATAGAGACTGGATTGCTTTTTATGCTTTTGTACCCCCCCTTTTTCAGAGGTTTTTGACCGTGTATGGGTGCAAAAGGGGACCCTCTTGGCTAACAAATACCGCTCTCTAAAGCGTGCGAAGCTTCGATCTTTGACCTTCTGTTCACACTTTATCTTAGAATTACAAATTGGATCAGTTTCAGAAACTTTCGCGAGGACGAAAAATCGCGAAATTCATAAACTTTCGCAAATGGCCCTTCCTAGAATTTTTAAAGACATTTACTTTCGCGAAAAGGGTCAAAATTCGCGAAAATCGCAAAAGTTTCTGCTCGCGAAAGTTTGTACGCCTAAAGTACGTCATAGTAAAATTGTAAATATCCTATCTGCAGCTTCCTGTTTCATTTCAGACAAGATTTTGCCAAAAATAAGCCTGAATCATTACCGTGAGCATCACAGCTCAAATAAATTTAATATTTTCTCTTTGAAAACTTGGCCTCTGATACTCAGGGTACTGAATCGCAGAGGAGTATAAAAAAACCTTTTGTTTTATGAAAAAGAACAGAGGCTTTTCAGAAACTGGAAAGTTGAGAAAGTGTTTTTAATTGATGTTTTATTAAGCTTTATATCAGAAAATTATAATAAATCATCATTGAATTATATCCTAATTGTTTACAAAAAAATTAAAGTTGAAACAAAAAACTACCGTACAGTATATGGCCCCCAAAACGGAGGTTTTCATTAAAATGAAGAATCTGACTTGTAGATTTATCAGAATTAAACGATTTTTGTTTATTTTGGAAGAATGATGGTTATACTTAAAAATGAGCATGTTTTTGCTGGTTTGAGACGGATTCAAAATAACATATTTGCGTCTAAAGGAAATATTTTAACACCAAAATTATATAAAAATTGCATATAACTCATTCTAGCTCCTTGGATAGTGAAAATAAGTTATGAAAACGGGGTATAGGAAACTTTCTACACCTAATGCCGTTCAGAAAATGCAAATACATCTGTGACTTTAGAGGCTGGGTAAAAGATATAGCATCTTGAAGGTCAACCAGTATTTTGGAGCCCTAGAATCAGCATTGACAAAACCAAAAATTCTAGATATGAAAAAAGCAAAAAATCTTGGAATTCTCTTCCTATCACCTTGAGTTAATAGTTTATAACAAAAAATTAACATTATCTATAAAAATTTTTCGCTGAATCAGCAAAAACGGCAAATTCTGTCATTTTTTTGCAAAATATGGGAGAAAAATATCTTTAAAGCTTAATATTTTCAGTTTCAGTTAAGCTTTTTTTCTAAAATTTTGACAGCTTATTCCATACATGAATGGAACTATTTTCAAAAGAGATTTGTTTTCAAAAACTTGATTAAGACGTTGTTAAAACAAAATTGTCATTTTCAGTTTGGACTTTGCAATATCGAAAATCTTGAAATATTTCATAATAAAAATCATAAATTTTACATCCATCGGGTTGTCGTAAATTTAAGGGAAAACACAAATATGTTCATAGTTTTTCCTTCTATTACCACTGGGCTTAATAATTTGATTTTAGCTACACCTCCGTTTTGGGGGCCCCAAACCTGCATTTTGACAACCAGGGGTATACTGTAAAAAATTTATCAAATAAATTTATGCCCAAAACCCTCTAAATCATATTTCAAAACTATGGTCAAAATTTTGTATTCATATCTTAAAGATATCTCGAGAAATCGCTAAAATTGCAAACCTCCGTTTTGGGGGCCATTAGAAAAAAGTTACCTATCTTTAAGCGATTGAAAAATATTGTTGAAATTGAAAATTTAAAAAAAGATCTGTTTTCCTCTAGATTTGAGAGAAATTTCAAATTTGACCGCCGTTTTGGTGGCCACATACTGTATGTAAAAAAAGTGTACAAGATTGAGTAGAAATTCAGAGAAAATTAAAATTATGATAACTCTAAAATTAAAGGGATAATCAGATGGTTTGAGATATTTGGCCTAACAGAAAGCTTATGTGGGCTTGAGTAAAACCTCCAAGTATGTTTTGGTAACTATTTTCCAAAGTCGAGAGATCACAATTTGAAATTTCTGAAATTGGGTTCTCACACGGTTCTTACGTTGAGATTCTATTATTTTTTACTAAAAGTCAAAAACTTGTGAGGATTTCCATATCAGACGATTTTCCTTATCTTCAATGAGAACTAAAATAAAGGTAAGAAATCTGAAAATATATCATTTAATATTGCGTGCAATTCTTCGACAGTGTGCTGTTTTAATTTCATTTAATGCTTCTTCTAAAACTTGTGTCATATGTACTAAGTTCACTGGATCTGTCTGCAAAACAGTGACGTCATTCTCCCCAGGCCCTTTGTTGAGATGAAGCTTTAACATCACTTGTGGTGTCGTCTGATAAGTAAGCATGCGCGTAGCTAACTGTACATCAAAACGCCATTCTAAGTTCTTATACTGCGGTAAAGATAATTCCATTTTAGATAAAATCTTTCGAATATCTTGTTTGTTATTTTCGTAAAACTCAACAAGCGTGTTAAAAACATCCTCATCTAAATCTAGACTTAACAACGAATCTTTAAAGTCAGTTTCCACTAAGAACATTTTCGAAGATTCTGAAAGTAAATACATAATGGCCTCGACACATTGAGCAATTAATTTGGCATCTAATTCAAGTTTTTGTGCAGCCATTTGGTATTTCTTGGTGTTGATTCCATTTTGTATAAATTCAGCAGCGATGCGACAAAATTCTTTGGCAACAGTAGCGTCTACTTGATTCACCAATGTTAAGTGTTGTTTTTGTTCGTCGGTTAAGATGAGCAACATGTTGGAAAATCCAATACAACCAAAATGTTAACGAATCAAGATTCCATACACAATTTGTTGATGGTCATTTGACGATGTTATTTATTCTTATTTTATACTTTTTGTATTCTGTTTTTTTTTTATTATTATTCTGTAAATAAAAATAAAAACATATATACATGGTATTGATAGGTTGCACCGAAGTTCTATACCATTTGGCGTTGAAGTCTATTGAATAACTCATTACTTTAGCATAAATTTCTTTAATAATAATGTTACCTAGTTGATTTGTCTTTTAAAAAACAGATCTTGCTTAGGAACAAAATAATTTAATTTGAGTTTATTTTTTGATGTCAGTGTTTTGAACGAGGTAAAATTTCTTTATCATCTTAAAAATGCTATAACTTTCCAAACAAAACATTATCTTTCTCTAAAACCTTCAGCAAGTACCCGGAATAGACTGAATAAACCGAGTTGAGAAATTTAGAGCATAAAATTTATTTTTGCTTGAGTTATGGGCATTTAGATTTTCCAGTACTTTTTTTAAACCACCCGGTATATGATGTAGCAATTTGTTATTCAATAGACCGTGGCGTTCTCCTAAAGGTCCATTTCAAAGAATTAGTTGTTTAGAAATTAAATTCCAATTTAGTGCTCACAATTTCAAATGGAGACAGACATAAATTTAGCATTAGAAGGTTAACGGGACAATAAAAACAGCCAAGATGATTGCAATGACCTGTATTTGACAATCATATATAACAAAACCTTTTAAAATAAAATAAAAGAACCGAAATTTAAACGAATTATAAAAATGCATAATTAAAATTTTCTAAAATTTTACAAAAAATGAGAATGTTTACATACGTAAAAAGAAAAAATAAGTTTAGAGCGGTTTAGATAAAAATGAAAGGTGGATTGTTTCCTGGGTTAATCTCATAGGTTCAGGTTCAAACTTGATTTCAAGTGAGACGGCGCAAAAAATCCCCTAAATTCAAAAGTATGATGTTTCAATCAAAGTTTAAACGATTCAAATAATATCAAAGAAAAAAAATATAATTGTTTTCCCTAAAATATTGTTTGAAATATATTCATAACAAAAGTTTTTTATTTTCCAAAAATACATATATTTTCTTATTTATATAATCGAATTTTGCATAAATTAAAGAAATGGATTTAAATTAAAGAAATCGTCGACCTTGTTGATAGTTTTATGGTGTAAGGAAAAATATACGAATTGCAGTCTGTAAAAACACAGAAGATGTCTTAGATCGACCTGAGAGAACAGCACATGGAAGTTGATAAAATCTTCCAATTCTTCATAACAGAATTTAAATGTGTAGTTTCATTACAGACAGAAAAAAGCGTTTAAATGATTTCAACAATTAGTACTAGCTTGTGCACGGATGCGCTCAAAGATAGCATATTCCTCGGCTGATAAATCACAACTTTTGAATGGGCCATCCATCATCCCACATAAGAAGCTTCGTCGGCATTTCAACGTGTCACATGTATCATATTTGTATTGTTTTCGGTATGCCCTGCAAAAGATAGAATATAAAACTAGGTCAGTGTAGAAATCACAATGGAACAACCGCCGGCAAAAAAATTACCGTAGCAACGCTACCATTTTAAATAGATAAGACTTGATTATTCATTTTGAAATGAAAATATGTATACGGTGAGTACTAAATTGATCGAGTCAAGCGAAATCAAAGCATAATGGCCGTCAAAGTTGTGAGCCCAACCAAAACGAGATTAGAAGAACCAATGTGAAAAAACCCGAAAGCATTTTCAAAGATAAAGAAACACTGGTCTTTGCTCTATCCAACATTTTGGAAGTCATTATCAAATAAATTGCCTTAAAAAACAACACACCAAATACATCCCAATAGTTATAAAGAAAAAAATTACTTGAACATAATTTGGAAGAGTTCAGGATCGTTGTACATGCGTTGTATTAAACTATGCCATTGGCCAGGAGATAAGTCTTTCATGCCATACGCCTCCTACAAAACAAACAGAAATTGGAACTTCTACCGGGTGACCCACGAAAAATTTCGGACAGTTTTCGGCGTCTCGAGGCCGAACAAATGTCTCAAAGTGCTTGCAATTTTAATATGTAGAAAGTAGTTATTCTAACTTAAAGTTTGAGCTATTAGCTATTTGACCCACAAGTTCCCTACTTATGAGCTTTTAAAGTCAAAATTCACTTTTCGGAAAGAGCGAAATTATGTCAAAAAAGAGGTATCAAATTGTTTCATTATCAATCAATCAAGCAAGGTCGTTAAATCGTTAGAAAAGAGCCTGTTAGATATTTTTATTCAATTTAAAAATTTTTTTAGATTCTTTACTTTCACAAAATTTATTAACAAGTTATTCGTTCAGAAAAGAACCACCACCACCATACACTTTCTAGCATATTCCAGGCAAACCCACACTCTCTGTCCTTTCATAAGACGCGACATTTTCATAAAGAAGGCAAATTTTGCCTATTTGCAAAATATTTTTGATAAAAATATTTACAATAAATTTATATAAATCTACTTTGTTGTTAATTTATTATTTTACTAACTTTAATTACCTACAACACTAATTAACGAGGTCGTAAAACATCAGCACACTCGAAAAACAAAATGTTAAAGATAAAGAAAACAATTATAATTTGATACCTCATTTTTGACGTGTTTTTGCACTTTCCGATAATTGAATTTTGACTTTAAAAGCTCATAAATGAAGAACCACTGAACCAAATTTAAAAAGTAATAGCTCAAAGTTTAAGTTAGAGCATCCTCTATCTTTTTAAAAAAAGATTGAGTTTGTATTACTTTTATTTCAGACCCTAGCCAACGAAAATCATCCGAACTTTTTCGTGGGTCACCCGGTATTATTCGAATCTTTCTGTTATTCGAATCTTTCTGTTATTCGAATCTTTCTGTTATTCGAATCTTTCTGTTATTCGAATCTTTCTGTTATTCGAATCTTTCTATTATTCGAATCTTTCTGTAATTCGAACTTAAACATTTTGTCCTTTTAGCTAGAGAGTAGTTTAAAATGCTCTTATAATTTGCATCTTTCTTTAAAGGACACTATGCTGAATATTATACTTAATGGGATAAACTCTCGCGAGACTAAACAAGCGTTTTCGCAAATTTTGTGATTTGTTTTTGAAAAAATATCGTTTTCAAGGCCATTTTTAGTTGACTTTTGACTCATTTGGGAAATTAAATCCACACGAAATTCTTCAAAATACGGATTCACGAAAAATGAATCTGGAAAAATTTGCCATTATTTTGGTTGGCAAAATTAAATCTCGCGAAAACTAATCCGATTAGACAATTAGACATTTTCATAAATTACGTCACGAACATCACTTGCCTCGTTTTGAAATTATTGCCATGGCGATTAACTCCCAGCAGATTTTATCATAAGTACTTTCTATTCATAAAAAATCATTTAATGTCTCAAGGGATATGATCACCAAGGAAATCTTTTGAATACGAAGCAAATGATGTTCGTGACGTAATTTATGAAAAGGTCTACTTATGGGATTACACTTCAACTCAATTTTCTTCAAATCTGTTACCTTTGCATTATACTCGTGGAGCCATTCAGGTGGATGCGTATCATCTGTCTTCTGTATCTCAGCGTAAAAGGTGTCATGATTGATGACATTCTAAATGAAAAGAAGGAAACAGAAATTACACCAAGTTTAAAGTGTTTCAATAGTGTTCAACCGTAAGAACCTTTACAATCTGAAAGAAGAAAAGAACTATGGAGCTTGCTTTAGATAACCATCTGAAAGAAGAAAACAATTATTTCATTTTTTGTAGTACTCAGAGTTTCATATCTCTGGACAATCATCATCTGCTAAATGTGGAAAATTTGGTCCAAAGAAATATGTAGAAATTATAAATATTGCAGATAATAAAATCCGTTTTCACATTTTCCAAAAGCCAAACTGGTTTCTACAAGTTTGATTTTCCAACCCAGCGAGTTTTTATACCCCATCCCCCTTTCAATATTATCAAATATTGAAGAACAACAATGAATGGGACCGAATGCGCCACAAAAAAGTCTCTTTAAAACGAATTTTTAGTTCTAAAAAAATTTGAAAGGTCGATTTTCAACATTTTCGAGCACTTTCAGAAAGCATCTTTTTTATTCAATTGAGCATAACTTTTGATCTAAAGAACCGAATTTAATAAATGGCCCATCAAAATTTAAGTTTATCTTTCTTCTTTTTAACGAAAAAAGAACAGTTCTTTTAAAAATTTCAGACCTCGAGAAAACTTTAAGAAGAGAAACTTTTTTTGTTGCGCACCCGGTAGAACATTCAATTATATAGTGTCAGCTGTATATAGTTCAACACATCTAAAGAAGTTAGAAAAAATACCCAAGTTGCATTGGTAGTAGATCCATCAACATCATAAGTTCTGTAACCAGGGTTCATGTTGTTATACGTGGTCACACTGGGTCCGATGTATGCAATACTGTGGAAAAGTAAAAAATAGTTGAGAGTATGTAGAGAATCTAAAATAAAGATTATTAAATGATATCAATGCATGGCGTAGTGGTGTAGTGGTTATCGTACTTGACTTCTGTCCAGGAGGCTCGAGTTCGATACCCACCGTGGCACTACGATTCACTTGGCAAGTGAATGCTCCTTCGCCCGGGTCAACCCATGCCATGTGAGGGGAATTGGGTACCATAACTCTGATACAAGAGTATGGGTAGATATTTCAGACATTGTGGTGTGCCGTGACACTCAGGAGGTTCTACACCTGCGAGGACATCCGTTCTCCCGTGTAGTTCGAGTGTCGTGGTATACACCATGGCTCGGCAGCTCGCATCTGCAGGGTTGCAATGTCTGCTTGCGCTGTGATTCCTACTCCACCGTGGGTAGGACCCATTCCGATGCATCGGAGGGCATATCTATCTATCTATCAATGCATTGGGCTTTTCAAGAAAAAAATTTGAATATGGGAGGGGGTCGAGGATATATCATTTTTTTGAAATTTACCCATTCCCCCGGACATTGCACCTTTTGAACCTCCCGGACAGCAGGTCTAACCCCCCTTGAACAAGAATCAGTTGACCTCTGGACATGCAAAGATACAATAAAACAAACCAATGGATTCTCCACTCCATTTTCTTGAGTTACAAAGTTCTAAATATTTGACGCAATTCAATATGTACATATTTAACAACACCCAGGTTTCGAGGCCCAAAATGTTAAAAACAAGTTAAGAATATTTTAAGGCTTAGCAAAGTCTAAGACACCCAGTTTATTCTGATTTATCAAGAAATCGCATAAAAATACTCAAAAAATGTGGAAATAAGAATATTTCAAGAACACTTTTAGGTTTAGAACTTTAAACACTTAAAAACATCCAAAGGCTTCAAAAGTTTTGGGAGTTCTTATAAAAAACCGTCTGGTAGTATAAAGAATTTATTGATTCTACTTGTTTGGCACTTCAGTGTCATCAGAATGGTAAAACAAAGAGAATTCGTCATGGTGAGTGTGACCAAAGAATTGAGCAGCAATGGTGTCATGGAAACGGTCAACAATGCGGTAATAATTGAAGCGGAACCATAACAAAGTACCGCTTGGTGGAATGTGGCCGAGGATGTGAACCTGAATCAAGAAAGTGTTTTTAAAGTTCAAAATAAACCAGTACTTGAAAATTTTGCAAAAAAAGAGACCCTGAATGAAACTGAAATTCCAAAATTGTCCCCTTTTTTCTCAAAATATTCCACATTTTCCTGAATTCCCCCAAAAGGGTACCATACGAAGGACTGATTTTTTTTGTTTTTTGGTGTTTTGCGACCCTACGTGAGACTCATGGAGGTGAAAAAAAGTACCCTGACTATCGGCACATCCCTGTACCCCTTTTCCTTCAAGTAAACCCCCCCGCCTCCGGGCTTGTACATAGCTAAGATGGTTCATTACTACCCAGTCTTGAACTCAAACATTTTAAAGGCTGCAAAGTATCTGAAATCGCCACGGCATGACGTCAGAACTGGGGTACAACAGAACACTTACTAAAGATTAATTATGTGTTTTCAGTAAACATAATCTTTTAGTGAGTTAAACCATAGTGTTTATTTTACCCTCGAAATTATTCAATCTTATTGGTTGAAAAATTTGTCACATGACTTTCAGTGGCAATGAATGGCAAGAAAACTTTGATTGTCCAACCTTTTCATTATTCTGTTCGGCTTTATACAGTGTATCAGCCAACCATTGTAATTGACCAGCCGGATCCTTGCTATTGATCCATAACCACCAGTTCCCTTCATTACCGTAATTCATGTTCAAAGAGATGACTCGGAAACCTTCTTCCACAAGAACTGTGTAGAATCCCCCTCTATATGAAGAAATCAATTCAAGCATGTTACATTGCGCTGTGCTTACCCAACTGACAAACAACGTTATTTCAACGTTTATCTAACGTTCACAACGTTCATATAACGTTAAATGAACGTTGAAACAACGTTGTGTGCCAGCTGGGTAAGTATCATAATTTCTATCTATTGACCGTACTTCTTGGCGCTATAGATTTTTGCTATCTGTGAGTTAATTCTTGATATTCATGACGTATTCTTTTATACGGAAATTCACGAAAAACATCAAGCGTTTGCCACCAGTTTCATTGTTTTCAAACGTGGCAAACGTCCAGTGTTTATCGGGTGTTTCCGTATAAAAGATTACGTCATGAATATCAAGAATAAGTCTCTATTAAACCTTCTTCAGAATTAAATCATTTTTGTAAATGTGAAAAGGTTATTCTTAGAGTAAAACCTTGCAGGGACGATAATGTTTGGTTACCAATATCCTGTTATAATAGTAAGTCTAGTAAATCGACCAAAGTCGGAGGTAACCGAAGGCTCCTCTTTTGATAGCTATCTACCCGAAGGTAAAGAAGGGCACATTCTTTCTCCCTGGATTGCTCCAGTTACCCTTGATCGTTCTCTAAATAGCTGAGCATCAACTAGAAAGGTCTCAAGTACCATTTTGGAAATATTTGATATGACCCGGCTGGCGGTTGAACCCACAACCTTGCACACCGTAGCCGGATGCTCTACCACTGAGCTACGGTCGCTGTTACGTTATTTCTACTGTTATTTTCATCCGTTTTCTTATAAATAAATTACCTTCTGATGGTCTCTTCAGTGTCCTTGGGTAGCCAAGTGGTCCAGTCTTCAGCCAAAGTGTCCAGTAACCATGACAATGATTGTTGTCCAGTGATGTATGGTGGAGGGAAGCTGTAAAATACGAGGTTTATACTTGAGTCTTTAGTTGAGGATAAATTAGATTATCTACAATTTTATGCATTGTTCCAATTTCTTCAGAACATTATGGAAATGGATTAATCTAGTGCACACCAATTGTATCGCTTGAAGTACTGTGATTGCTAGCCTGCACCACCCTGCACACGGGCGTTTTTCATATTTTGAAAAAACTTGCCGTGTGTCGGTTTGTTTTTGTTAGCAAGATTCTGTGTCCCAGTTTTCTGGGACAAAATCTGATAGAAGAATTGGCGTAGGAGTGCTCTTTAAAAAAAAAGAAAGATACCATTGCATTGATGCGTTAAATGTACTGTCAATATAGTTGAGCTAGATTGAATACTAAAAAACGCTACGCTCAACCGCAGAGACATTCAGAAATCACAATCAGCGTAAAAATGTCTGAGACACAGAATGTTTCCTAAACTTAACAAACCGAATTTTGCGTTATCCTTTCAGCCAGAAAAGAAAAGTTTGGTACAGGCCACGTGATTGCAGGAGAACAATATTTTTTACCCCTGTTAGCATTATTCTTTTGGTGGAATGATTTCAGGAAGTTAATCCCTTCCAACGTACCTGTTGACTGGAGCACCTTCATGATTTCCCAATGCAGGGAATACTTTTTTATGAGGAAAATATTGTACTAACAACTTGGTTGCTTGCTTGATTGTGAAGATCTAAAATGAAAAAAAAATAGAGTGTAAGTATGCACACATTAGATGATAGATAGATAGATATGAGCCCTCCGAATGCATTCGGGATATGGGTCCTACCCAAGAAGGAGTAGGAATCACGGCGCTGACAGACATTGTGACTTGACAGACGCGAGCTGCTGAGCCATGGCGTATAACATGACACTCAAACGACACTGGGAGAGCAACACTCACGTGATGCCGAACCTTATGAGTGCCATGGCACGTCACAATGTCTTTCTAATCTACCCACACTCTTGTATCAGAGTAATGGTACCCAATTCCCCATGGCATGGCATGGGTTGACCCGGGCGAAGGTATATTTACTTGCTAAGTGAATCTTAGAGACACGGTGGATATCGAACTCGAGCCTCCCAGGCAGGAGTCAAGGATGATAACCACTATACCACTACGCCTTATTGCAAACATTAGAACTAATGTTAATGAGTATCTAGTGAATGCTCTGTTGTTTTAGTCTCGATTTTTTATTTTTGGTGTATGAAGTCTACAGATCATGATTACAATTGATTCTATTACCACTAATGTTCATCTCTTGTTTTTAGTCTGGATATTCAGGGATATTCTATTTAGATCGAGTTTCTAATCTGCTCATTAGAACTGTGCATCCAATAAGCTGGGGGTCTGGGGTGCTTCTATCCCTCGAGTGGGTCCAGAGAAAAGCCCTGGTGGGAATTTAGATGACAAAGCTCCCGAATAATGTTGAATGTATACAAATTAATTATTTTAGCTTGTAAATATCAAAGGTTAAATTTTGGAAACAATCCCACAATGCATCGCTGTTTTAGAAAAATCAAAAACTCCGATAAGGTCTATTGTCCTTACCTGATCTTCCCTGGATTGGTTCCAGACATTATGTGCCGGTACATCTCCTGTCCAATAGATATATTCAGCCTGTAAAAATAAGAGGTCAACTCAATTCTCATTTTTATAAATACTAGTAGTCGTCCCAGTGTACACGTTTTTTTATAAGAAAATCCAATGTTTTTTAATTCTTTGGATGTCCTTAGCCTTTTTGAGTTTTAAGCCTAAAATGTTCTTAGAATGTTCATAATTTCACCATTTAGTGAGTATTTTCGTGCAGTTTCCTAAGAAATAGGGTGTTTTAGAACCCAAGAAGCCTCAAAATGTTCTCAACTTTTTCTTAATGATTTGGCTATCGAAGCCCTATGTTCTTATATAGTTTGTTCTAATAAAAAATGTGTAGTTCGACACGACTCTGAACGATGATAAATAAGTGCTTGCTTCGCTTGCTGTTATTTTTGAGAAATTTAGTGTAATTTTTACTTTTATGACAATTATGTAAACGATTTCTTGTACTTTCCAAGGAAAATAACAATAATATTTTCTTTTATAATGAATGAAACATTAAAAAACATTTTCCTGTATTTTCCAAGGAAAATTAGAGAAAAAACATTTCTTGTATTTGGCAAGAAAAACGACCTAAAGCAAAATCGACCAATGTTTGTATTTTCCGAGGAAAAAATTACATATAAGACAATTTTGATGTTTTTCAAAAAAGTTATCTAAAACAATTTTTTTTGACTTTCACCAAATTGGTTTTTCAAGAGTTATATGCCAAAATCAGAAAAAGCAAACATCCTTAAAAATCTGGCAACAAATGAGTGATAGAGACAAAGAAATATTTGGCCAAAGAATTTACAGAAGCAATAAAAGTATAATGAAGAAAGATCCTCACATCTTCATGAGCCAGAGCGATGTGGTTGAATAAATTGTTTACAAGTAGTGGATTTGCATCACAGTTTCCAGGGAAACCCCATTTTGGTGCAGCAGTATCATTGGGTCCTATGAAAATGAAATTGAAATAAATAAGATTAGAAGCAGCGCAAAAACCTTTTGATATAATAAACATGTATTTTTGAATGCCCGCAAATTTCAAAAAAACAAGTTATACTTTTATGGACCTACCTGGTTATGCATTTAACACATTTATAATTGATATCTATACGTGACGTGACCATTAAATAATTGATATCTACGTGAAGTAACCATTAAACAATCATTCAGAACACAAATAGTGACGATCTATTAAAATTAGTCGTTTGTTTCTTATAAAAAACCGTTTAGAAACCAAAATTTCATGCTCTTGAAATATTCTTTCATATTCAAGACTTTGTGAGCAAAAACAAACATCTATCTCATCAAAAAATTGAGTAATTTGGCTAAGAACATTGATGCATGCTTATCAATAGTGATTCTTATAGATAAAGATGCATTTTTTGAGCTGAAAAATTCATTTTTTACAAAAATCTGCTTCAGCCATCTTTTACCTACTTTCATGCAAAAAATCAGAAAAAAACAATGATCCAATATTTCACGAAGTTTAAAAACACCTTTTTTTGGCTGTTTTTTAGCTGAATTTTACCCCAAAATTTTTTTTCTCGAAAATCGAGCTCCGTCACATTCGAGGGTTTATAGTTATGCATGTTTGTGCAATAAATCATAAAGAATGAAAGAGCCAATCTCGAGAAAAGCTAATACCTAAGTAATTGATAATGTGTTTATAAAAAAATATCGAATTTGGCCAGTTTTTTAATGAAAACACGCCAAGCAACCCAAATTTCCTGTCTAAACACACATATTCTTCAAAGGTAAGCCCTCATGAGCCAAAAAAACATCTTTATCATAAAAAAATTGAGTAATTTGACTAAGAACATTGATGTATGCTTATTACAAGTGATTCTTATAGACAAACATGCCTTTTTTTGAGCCAACAAAATTTTTTTGCAAAAATCTGCTTGAGCCATCTTTTACCTATGATGGTACCCTACTTTCATGCAAAAAATCAGAAAAAATTAATGATCCAATTTTTCACAAAGTCCAAAAAACCTGTTTTTTAGCCGTTTTTTGGCCCAAATTTGTCCAAAAAATTTTTTTTTCGAAAATTGGGCTCCGTCACATTTTGGCCACCACCATTTTGCACCTTTGTACCAAAAATCAAAAGATTTCTATGATTCAATCCCGAGAAAAGTTGGTAACAGACGGACGGACAGACGGACGGACGGACGAACACAGGTTAATTTATAGGACCTCCAGGTAGGTCCAAAAATTTAGAAGGGCGAAAGGCTAAAAAACGTTATCGGCGATCCAAAAAATATCAGCAATTTGATCGGTTAAAAAGAGTACAATATATCTTGTATTTTACATGTAAAAATATAAATTGACGAAAAGATGTTGTTGCAACGTAGCAGTAGCGTCAATTTACAACTTTTCTGACACAAAAAATGCATTTTTTAGGTCACTGATAAACTAGTTCTCAGATGCAAGCTAGTGTACAATACAGAAATATTTTACTCATTTCAGGATTTTTTCACATATTTGCCTAAAGGCTCGAAAAATATTATGCGAAAAACTCTCGGAACCTCTCGGAACTCGTAAACTATTTCTTGTATTGTACTCACAACTGTCTGATAACTATTACAATAACCATTACAAATCATGATAATTTCTTAAATAACATCAAGCATGGATTTCAGTCAATACATGTATAAAATGTTTTCCTTAAAAATAGGCTTTTCTAGAAACAAACTGTATACCCCCTGTTGAGAAGGTCTATTCCTCTGTGGCTGGAAATGCTGTAACCAGCGGCGGATCTGAGGGGGTTCAAATGGTTCAGCTGAACCACCCCAACCCTTTTAGTAAATGAAAAAAACAAAGACCCTTTCTTCAAGTGAAATCTAGTTTTCTGATCGGAACTGATTTTTCTTTTTGGTCATATCTCGATATTATTTTACTAGGGGTTGTATGCATGTGGCGTGCGATTCCGTGGTGCGCGCGACAAACTTAGCTTTTTCCGCGCTAAAAAATCTTTAGGTTATGTGTGTACGGCGTAGCTAGCTTTCCCGCGCTGTAAAAAATCTTTGTTATGACTTCTTTTTTTTGCGGGATTAATATCTAGCTGTGTTCTGTGCTAGGAAAATCTTTGATTTTGAACCTGGTTCAGAAAATGCATCCAGTGAAATGGCAAATTTGAGGTGGTTCAAGGAAATTTCTCGAAAATACGAGACCGACCGTTTTGAGCGTAAACGATTTTCCTACAAAAATAACTTTCAGTCGCATGTCGTCGCCGGCAAAATATTGAAATGATTTGAAGGGTAGCCATTCGTACGGCAAACGACCTCACTTCTTTGCAAGCGTTCAATGCAGTGTTTTAAAGAAAGGAATTGAAGTCCTGAAAAGTGGTAATAATCAGGCAATTACTTATCTTTTTGAGGACATTTTTGGTTCAATTTAATCAGTAAATTTGAGAATCACACAACAATATCAATCAATGTATGATGATTTTGACAAAGACTCTGTGTGATGGAATTTTCATCTGCTTTTGTTTGATGTGGTGAAGAGTGACTGAGGAAAAGCATTCATACCAACAAAAACAAACCTTAAATCAATTTTGCTTGATAAATGAAGTTTGGAATTTATTTATGGGAAAGGACTTATTTGTGAATATTTGGTGGAAGTTTATCGTGTCTTGAATATTATCACGAATTTACGTTTGGCTCTTCTCCCATCATCGGGCATCAGGAATATCACGGGGAAAAATTTACCTAGCTACATATGGATCAAAAGATTTGCGATTGGTTTCGAGAGATTCTTCTCCCATCATTGGACATTGATGAATTTCACATTGCTACGTTTCGAGAGATTCTTCTCCCATCATTGGACATTGATGAATATCACATGGAAAAAAAGCTAGCTAGCTTTATTTTTGAAAACTATTATAGAAAAACAAAACAAAATTTGTTTTATAACAGAGACTGGAAGAAAGGTTAGGGAACAACATTTTAGCAATTTGATTGAATTTGGTTGAAAAATGAAATTTCTGGAAAGGTGAACCTTCATGCATGCTTCAAGATAATGTGATGCGAGAAAATATTTTTGGTTTCGTCATGTCATAAGAAGAGAGAGTTCATACCAGTTTATACTTGCAAAACAAAACTAAGATTATTTTTACGTGATCATATGAAAATGTGGTGTTCTTTTATACAAAAAGAGACATTGGTGACCTCTGAAAAAATTACCCTCTTGTGCTTAATTGTAGGTGGACATTTTGCAATTTTTTTGAAAAAATCACCCAATTAGCATTTTGTAATGACCTCCAATTTATGAAATTTTCCTGATAAAGTGCCAAACCTTCATTTTCCTTGGGTTTTTTGGGAAAATCACCCCAAAATCAGTTAATAATGACCCCCCATTTTATGAATTTTCTCTGAGAGTACTGCCCCTGCATCTTCCACCCCCTACAAGTAAGCATGAAAGAGTACGATTGAATGCAGAATTTATGAAATGATATATAACAACAATCTCTACCAAAAGAATTATAAACAACACTCCATACAATTGTGGAAGTTGAAAAAGTGCTTTCCTACAGATTGTTGATGATTACTGTTAGTACCTTTAATAATGCTTAAAAACATCAAACTTTTTACTTTGAATGTAAAAAGTACTTTTTCCTTTTTTATGAGATTATTCATCTAATTTGAGAGCTAGAATTTCTTGAGTCTATTTGCACATAAAACACATTATATCAGTACTCATGGTGTACTCCACTTTTTGGCAATCTTTTATTTTTCCATCTTAAGAATATTGTATTCCCTTGTATGTATTATATAAATAATCTCCTTTATTTTTTAACTTGATCACTGTTTTCAAAATATTATTTTATAATTTAAAGGTTTTATAATGTAAACATACTCAACATGAAAAGTTTTTGCTTGATTGTCAGCCAATTAATTCGCTACAAAGAAATTCCATAAAAAAATGGTTATAAGAATAAATTATCGAACTTTTTTACTATGTTTTTTTAAATATTCACGAAATGAAACTGAAATGTGTAAAGTATTTAATATTATAAATTGTTGTCTTATTTTTTCTTCAAACTTTTCTTCAAAACCATTTATTTGCTCTTTTATCTATGGCTTTCTCAAAAACATTTTCTGCAAGAACCATGAATATATAAAAGAATATACACCAAACAAGCAGTTCTGAGCATGCTCTGGGTGTCTGTTTTATCAAAATAAAAGGTTAAACCAAAGAAATATAAGAAATATAATACTAACTATAGGAGTTTTCTAAACATCGACCAGAAATGGCGACCACGACCAGCGACCACGACCGGCGACCAGATAAATTTGGGTTATCGAGTTTACCTGCTCTCTCTACCGTAGAGAACATCCAAATCGAGTCCTGATGTGACTTTCAAATGAACCACTGAGCACGTGGCTGAGAATTACTCTAGCTAGAGAATACTAAAAGTGACTTTTGACGTTACCAGTCATTTTCTAGACAAAGTGATTCTTTTTGACAAAAATATTGACAGGGCAATTAAGTGTGATGCCTGTAAACTTTATGACACCAAATATTTTAATTGTACCGAATGAGATGCCTTTAGTATGAATAGATAGAAATTGTCAGTAGGAAAAAGCTGGGAAGGCCAGTTTTAGAGATATCAATCTCATCAATTATTCTATTGTCCTTACATTGTCAAAATGACTTATTTTGACGAAATAATGATCTGATGATCAAATATAAAGCTTTCTAAATAAATTCCAGCACAAATTTTGCCACTAATTAATTTGGTGCCGAAAATACAAAAGGATAGAAATTGACACTCTATTCAAGCTCCAAGAGCGTTGAAATGGCTACTCTACACGTTTTGCACGTGGCCTGTAGGTGAGACAGGGGTAAGCTTTGCTCTTCAATTCGATAAATAAATGATCATAAGAGAAAGACTCTACGGTGGAGAAAGAGAAAAAACTCGATAACCCAAATTTATCTGGTCGCCGGTCGTGGTCGCTGGTCGTGGTCGCAATTTCTGGTCGATGTTTAGAAACTCCCCTAACTATATCTCCGTTTTATGAACGTTTTGTGTGATAAGATTGAAAAGAAGAAACTAGATGTGCGCAATTGCAGTTAGGGAATTTCCCAATGTACATATGAATATCACCACAAACGATTATTACACGTTCAGCCTCTGGCTGTTCAAGCCGGGTCAAAAAAAATTGGCCTACCGCCCTCCTTTTAACGCATGGGACCATTCAAAAAGTACGTACGCTCGAGAGGGGGGGGGTACTCCCAAAAGCGTACGAGGGGGAGGGGGTCCTTGAGGAGAAGTACGTACGCTCGTAATTTTTGCCTAAATTGTTTTTTTTGAGAGAAATATTTTCACATCAAAAAATGGTTTTTCATTGTTATTTTTCATTTCTCCTTTGGTATTTTTGTTCATCTTATAGATTCTTTTAATTTCTTGAGACTTTGTTATAAATACGATTGGATACCTACATATTCTACTGTTACAAGAGTTACAAGTTTCGACTTTGGTTAGGGGGGTGTACTAAAAAGCGTACGTACGCTGAAGGGGGGTACACATAGATAAAGCGTACAAGGGGGGAGGAAGAGTCAAAAATTTGCCATTTTCGAGCGTACATACTTTTTGAATGATCCCCCGCTGAGGCCTATGTTTGGAGTTCATAGGTCATGGGAACTGCAGACGAGCAGGCGCTCATTAACGCCCCCATGTTGAATGGAAAAAAGGTGACACCGCCCAAACAGGGCGGGTGCAGAGTTTACGCCCAAAACGTTTGTTCCGAAAAAATTTTTTTGAAAAGAGATTTTTGAACCCCCTCAGAAAAATCCCAGATCCGCCTCTGGTAACCCCTTGAAATTCCAGGCAGTTTCAGGTTTAAACCCCTCCTGGAATTCTGAGTTTTAGTAAGATTTAAAATGCTACACCCATGGAATTCCAGTTATTTTTGACAGATTTTTGTATCTCCCTATGGAATTCCACCACATATCAAACCTTACCCCCTTGAAGCGGAAAATGGACCTCCTCAACAACCTTACAGTTTTTTTCTGGAAAAGCCCAAGTTCATACAAGTTGAAGATCCAAGAGATACAAACAAAAAGAACAAACCAGCTTTTCCATTGACCGGTCTACAACACAATGGTTCATTGCAAACAGCATTGCTCCCTTGGAGGTAATCAAAATCTATGTGTGTGTCACTGAAGTGTAATATCTTCTTTGGATTGACATTGCTTTTCTATGAAAAGAAAAAAATAAATGTATGCCAAGAGTTGGATTGATAAAATAAAATGTTATTATTCTAGTTTGAACAGGTAAGACTAGTCTGAAGATTCATATCTCTATTCAAACTTACACCACAAAGCAAAAATCCCATCAGAAGCTACTCAGTGAGAGTATGGTATGACCCAGTTTGAATTTGTTTACATTTGATTTGAATTTTGTGCCAAAAAAGCCGTTGATAAGGTTAGCCAATCAGATTCGCACACTTCCAATCAAAACAATAATATCACGTGATTTCAACAATTGTTTAACAGCCAATAGAATTCTGCGACCAGATTTGGCATCTACAAAAATACCCAGCTACTCTGTTATTTCTATATTATTATTCGCTTTAACTAAATGCTATACTTTGAAACCACACAAACAGAGTAGGCGGGTCTCCCAGCTAAAGTTGGACAGACTTTAATTGATTCAAGTGACTTTCTAAAGTATAATAGTTTACATTGTCAAGAATTAAACACTGCAGTTTTTGGAACCTAAAGTTTCATGCCGTCCGTATGAACGAGCTATGACCCCTCCCCTGCGAAGGCAATCCTTGAAACGTTCATCAAATTCAATAGGTTATGATGAAAGGGACAAAAGTCATGTGTCAAAACAAACAAAATTACAGTAACAATTAATACCAGCCACATGTTTTTAATTTTGTTTTGACCTGTGACATTTGTTTAGATTTTGTACCCTGCTGCATTCAATATCTACAAATTTCACAAGTAATTTTGCTCCTCTTTAAAGAAGGACAAACTAACCTGCGTTTTCCAACTGTTGGTAGCTGGTCTCGTTCTTGGCGGTATCGTTATATTCCATGACGGGAAATAATCAACATAGTGTAAACAACTGTCTCCAAATATCCAGCCACATACTTTCTCCGGTTGCAATGCCGCATCCATTAAGACATACCAGAGTTCATCTGCAAACTCTCTTGTTACACTATTACAAACATTATTGTCTTCAATCTTTGCTTTTAAACATATTTTTGTTGCAATGTCTATCAGTTCGCCTTCACCTAGGCCGGTTGAACCGACCCCATGAAGGATTTCAACTAAACCTTTACAAATTGTACATCCTGTTGATGAATGGGCTCCAAGGTTTTGAAAAATCGATTTAAAAGTGTGAAGATTGTGGTCTTTTTTGATTGGGATTTGCAATGACAGCGATATTAGATTAACAAATATAAACAGTGCCAAGAGAATTTTCATTTCTAAAAGATAAAAAGGAAAAAAACTATCTGATCAGTATCTTGGTGAATTTCAATATATGGGTTTCTAGTTTTGATGTCCAATGAATTTTATTCATGATATCTGTAGCTCCAAAATAGATATCTTCAGCAGTCAACTAAGTGGAGTAGTCTTTTGCACAGGCTTTTTTTTTTGCAAATTGAAAACCTTAAGTCTCATATTGGCTATTTTGTTTTCTTAGGGGTTTTAGCAAAAGATCAAAATCCTGAAAATGTGGTCAAAATTTATAATGTTATGAGCACTTTACAGAGTTTCAAGTTTGCCTAGTATTTCTGGCTAATTTGATCAAGCAAAGCAGTGATCAGAAAATATAAACAGCTCTTAGGTAAGGTCCTTCAATTGTCAAGGACTATTAAACAAGACGAAACAAATGAGCCTTGCTGACGATTTTTATCACCACAACCTGACAGCGATGATGGTACAAGAAACACACATGCAGAACACAGGCATGATCAAAATAACATCGTCATCCGGAAAATCATTACATCTTTACTACTCTGGACATAAGAACAAATCGATAGCAGGCCATTATTGTAAAACCCGACTCAAGAGCTTCATTCAATCCGATCTCAGAAAGAATATGCACAATGACATTAAAAACCAACACCAACTCTGTTACCAACATCGTCAGTGCTTACGCGCCCACACTCGAATCCACCACCAAAAAACCTGAACTGACCCGTAACTTCTACGAGAAACTATCATCCGTCACCAAAACTTTCAAAGCGAGAGAAGCCCTCATAATAGGATAGGAGGTGATTTCAATGCTAAAACCAGAGCGGTACCTAACACCTACCCAAACGAAATAGTTGGTAAATACGCTAAAAGTGACATAAACATTAATGGAGAAAAGCTGATCGAATTCTGTATGCTTTATAACCTCAGAATTACAAATACTTTCTTCAAACACAAACCAATCCACCCTACCACCTGGGAGTCACCTATCCATATAACCCGCAACGTTATGGACTCGAAAACAAATAGTCCCAGAAGAAACCCGTACCGTAACCAAATAGACTACATCCTTGTGAGAAACAACGTCAATACAAGAACCCTAGACTCCAAAGCAACAATCTCCAAAGTCACCAAGTCAGACCACAAACCAGTTATCGCAAAAATAATCGTCAAATGGAAATACCAGCAAAAATCCAAAAATATTGTTTCGAAACGCTTCAATGTAATAAAATTTATTAATACAGAAACCATAACCAGTTATAAATCCGAGATAATGACGACAATAGCGAACGAAAATGATCAGTCCGCAGATAACCAATCTATGTGGGACAATATCGCAAAAACTTTAAAGCAAGCTGCTACCAACACGATAGGCTTCGTTAAAAAATCCAAGAACCCCGTCAACTTGGAAGTTCAAGAACTTTCGATACTTCAACGAAATATTCAACACCGAATAAAATCATGTAACACCAAACAAGCAGAAACTTTCCTCAAGCAATTTCGCAATCGCATACTAGCTGAAATACACACCATCATGAATCTAGAAGAAAACGAAAAAGTGAACAGAACTACCCGTGAACTCGAATACTTCCATGATAACAACAAGATGTATCAAGCTGTCAAGAAAATCAAAAACCTAAAACCACCTGAAAAGCTTCTTATCAAAGGAGAAAACGGACTAACAGCAGACCCAAAAGAACAAAGTGAAATAATAGCTACATACTTCAAAGGAATTTTCTTCAAAAATAAAGAACAACCAACAATCGTACCACCAGCACCTATGCTAGCACCGTTCACATCAGTCGAAATCAACAAAGCTGTTAAGAAAATGAAACAAAACAAAAGCCCAGGATGTGATGAAATACCAATTGAACTGATAAAATTTGCTCCCGAAACTATCCACCAACAGATAGCCAACATCTATAACAACATAGCCGAAACAGGGAACATACCGAAAGAGATCACGTACGGTATCCTTAAAGTTAAACCCCTGCAAAAACCCAACAAAGCAAAAGGACCACCATCAAACTTACGACCAATCGTTCTACTTTCATCACTACGAAAAATCCTTGCAGCTTGCATTATCAACCGAATCAGAGACCGACTTGACGCAGAAATACCACTCTCTCAAGCAGCATACCGAGCGAACAGATCCACAACCGAGCACGTCTTCGCGGCAAAACTCGTAATTGAACGGACCATAACATCAAAATGTGAAGCCGTTCACTTAATACTTCTTGATATGAGCAAAGCGTTCGACAGTCTTAATAGAAACAAACTGCTGCATGACTTGCAATCTACCATCTCACCAGACAAACTCCACATTATCGCAGTCCTCCTTAATGTATCGCTCAGTGTCAAATGCAACCAAACTCTAAGCTCTGAGTTCGCAACTGACACCGGAAGCACCACAAGGAGAATGTGTAAGTGCTAACGAATTTACGTACTACCTAGCAAAAGCACTACACCCGCTGAAAAACCACCAAATACCCAACCATCCTGATGCACTTCCTACTGTACCATCCATTCCTGCTGACCATCTAACAGACCACATTTACGCCATTGTCACAGAAAAAGAACAAATCGATATTGAAATGGAGTATGCTGACGATATCGGGAAAGTAACTTCAGACTATCGCGTTTAAGTTTAAGCAGACCGTTCCAACAGAACTAGAAAAACGAGATCTAGTAATAAGTCAGGACAAAACGGAACAATTTACCATCACAAGAAATAACAACGAATGGAAAAAGTGCAAATATCTCGGCAGTATGCTTGATACATCAGAAGACATCAAAAGAAGAAAAGAAATATCGATTTCAGCTGCCAACAAATTACAAACGTTGTTCTGTCATAAAAAGTTGACTACACAAACAAAAATGTCAGCATTCACGACCTACATCGAACCGATATTCCTGTATAACTGCGAGCTGTGGAGTTTAACAACCTGCCAAGCCGAAAATTCCATCGATGCATTCCAAAGAAGATTGTTGCGAACTTTCGTGCTAAATGTGAGCTGGCCAGAAATCGTGAAGAATGTCGAAGTGTATCAAAAGACCAACGCAGTAAAGTGGGGCAAACGTATCAAAAGTAGAAGACTGAAGTGGCTTGGAACTGTATTACGAGCAAATAATTCAACACCTATGAAAAAAGCACTCGAATATGCCAACACTAAGTACCAAAGACCGCGAGGGAAACCAACTACAACTTGGCTCAGTGTTGTCAAAAATGATCTTAAAACATTAAATATTGAATGGGACGACGCAATAGAAATTGCAAAAAACACTAAGGAGTGGAACATTATCATAAATCGTTGATAGTTATACAACTTTTTTCTACTGATTCTTTTCGATAGTTATCGACAAAGCTGATAATGCTTCAATTCCTTTCGTCGGGAGATATTTATTATATATTTTTATTCTTTGTACCTACCGGTAATGTAATCGTTTTTTACGGAAAGACCGAATTGAATTGAATTAGGTAAGGCTTCTGATTGGCTAAGCCAGTTATGTGGTTAAAAAACAACAAGAAATTTGCAAACAGGATAAATTCCAAATTATTTGATCATCACATAAAACAGGGAGAAGATGGGAAGAATACCGGGTGACCCACGAAAAAGTTCGGACGTTTCTCGGTGTCTTGAGGCCGAACAAATGTGCCAAAGTGCTTGGAGTTTTATTATTTAGAAAGTAGATATCCTAACTTAAAATCCGAGCCATTACTTTTTAAATTTGACGCACAAGTTCCCTAGTTATGAGCTTTTAAACTCAAAATTCACTTTTCGGAAAGTGTAAAAAACAGGTAAAAAAGGGGTATCAAATTAGGTATTTTTAGACGTTTTTGATATGCAGTTTTTGAGAAAATTCCTTGAAAGTGCCAATTTTGATAAAAACTAGTCTTGGTTTAAACAAAAACTACTTTAAAAGGTGTTTTTAATAATTATTAATGTCATAAAACTCGTTAAATAAGTCAATTTATAAGAGATTTTCTAATTGATTGCATTAATTTAATACCTCTTTTTTACGTGTTTTTTACACTTTCCGAAAAGTGAATTTTGAGTTTAAAAGGTCATAAGTAGAGAACTAGTTGGTTAAATTTAAAAAGTGATAGCTCAAATTTTAAATTAGGATATCTACTTTTTAAATACCAAAATTCCGAGCACTTTGGGACATTTGTTCGGCCTCAAGACGCCGAGAAAGGTCCGAACTTTTTCGTGGGTCACCCGGTAGAAAGAATTCTGATTCAAAAGTTTTTTTCAAGATTTAAAAGATTCAGAAGAGCTTTCTGACTTGAAAAAGAATCATAGTTGCCAATGTTCGAGGACATATGCGTCCTGAAAATTTGTATCTCTGCATAAATGGATAATAATTCTACTTAAAATGCATTTTTTCCTTTAAATTCTCAACTTTTTCAAACAAACAATATTTCGAAAAGAGAAATACTTTTAATTCTCAAATCTGAAAATACAATTTTTTTTGCTGGTGGGAGTATCAGAGATAGAGTAGTTAGGAACATAAGAATTGTAAAGAATAGTCTTTCATTTTGACAGATAAACAGTAACAGATTGGAGAACCGAAGTTCCATAATTTTGTCTAGATTTTTGCCACCCCGTCCGAAAAAAGGGCCGATTCCGCTCATCCACCAACCATGAAACCCCCCCTGAGTATAAACCCAAAATTATTGTGCTAATTGTGCAAAAAACCAAACAAAGAAAAGAGGTAAGACTAGTGTACGATAATGGAGTCATAGTTATGTTACTGTACATATATTTATCTTATCGTTTAGATCAATACATTCGTTATACTAAATAGAAATTAACTGAATGATACTTTTATCCATGTATTGATTCTTATCACTGCATCATGACTGTTTTGAATTGCCCAATCCCTGGTTGTGGGTTCGCCACTGATGATGTCGATGTAGTTGGGGCTGCAGCAATCTTGAACGCTCACACATACACACACATGGCAGTACCGCAACCAGCAGCTCCTCCCGTAAGAGGCCCAAAACTTGACCGTCCAAAGCTACAGCTCAACTGCACCAATGAAGACTGGAACGCTTTTCAACGTCGTTGGGAGACTTACCGTACAGGATCTGGAATTCGGGATGATAACGCCGCAGGGCAATTATTAGAATGTACGACTGAACAGTTGGGAAACATATTGCTCCGTGCGAAACCTGCTTTCACTACCAAACCTATAGCCGAGGCTTTACAAGTGTTGAAATCCGTTGCTGTGGTACCAGTTGCACTCGGGGTCCTTCGCTCGGAACTAAGTATTATGCGACAAGACCCTGATGAGCCATTTCGAACATTTGCGGCTAAAGTGCAAGGAAAAGCTGAAGTGTGTGAATTTACTGTTAACTTTAACGTTAATTGTGGAAATTGTAATAACGCTGTGGCAGGTGAAGTGTATTATACTGATGAGATCATTCCAGACGTCCTGCTTAACTGCATTGCTGATAGTGATATTCGTCGTGAGACGTTAAGCTCTGAGGACATTCAGGTGAAATCAATTGCTCAAGTCATTGCATTTATCGAGAGCAGAGAGATTGCACGTAATGCTAATTCAAATTCACCTTCCTTATCTGCATTGTCATCTTACCGTCGTTCAAACCGTCAATCCTTTGGACGTAGCCAATCCTCATCTCGTGCAGATCGTTCAAAGACTGCCAAGTGCCCAGATTGCGGTAATACTTTCAACGTTTACACCAAAAAGTCGAAAGGGTGGAACCCAAATCCCCACAAGAAATGTGAGTCGTGCTGGAAGAAATCAAGAGCCAGTGATCATGCTGAGACCGGTGCTATAGCCTCCGACAGTGACCCAGTTGGTCAAATATCAACCGTTCGATCGATTCCGCTTGGTCATCATATCTTCAACAAGGGAGAGTGGAGACGCTCCGACATCAAGGAACACCCTCGCATTCAACTTGAACTTTCATCAAAAAACGCTTCTACATCAGTTACTGCGGTGGCAGACTCTGGTGCCCAATCAAATCTTTGGTCGCTTAGCCAATTCTTGAATGCTGGCTTTACAAAGGCTGACTTGTCGCCAGTTTCCTTGTCATTGAGTGCTGCCAACAAGTCACCAATTAAAATCGAGGGAGCCTTCTTTGCAAAGTTGACAGGAAGATCTCCCAATGGGAAAATGGTTTCGTGTCAATCGATGATTTATGTTAGCAAGGATGTGAAGTCTTTGTACCTTTCTTATGACACTATGTTAGATTTGGGAATTCTCAATAGACATTTTCCACAAATCGGTATGTTCCAAGATATAGAGCTAAGCTCAACCCAGAACATTGACACTTCTGTGAGTTCTGGTATGATTTGCGGTGCCACCAAAGATGAGGGTGGCATTTGTGATTGTCCTAAACGCACACCAGTTCCTGATAAGCCAGACAAGTTTCCCTTTCCGTGCACACTGAGAACAATAGCAAAATGAAAGCTTGGCTCTTAGATCGTTACAAGAGCTCGACTTTCAACAGGTGCCCGCATCAGCTTCTTCCTTCAATGACAGGACTGCCAGTTGAGATTCATATCAAGGGCGATGTCAAACGATCGCATGTCACAAGGCTACTCCGATACCCCTGCACTGGCAAAAGACTGTTGAATCTGATTTGCATCGTGACGAAGCTTTGGGCGTGGTTGAACGTGTTCCCATCGGAGAACCTGTCGATTGGTGTCACCGAATAGTCGTTACTCGAAAACCAGATGGTAACCCAAGACGCACTGTCGACCTCTCGCCACTAAACAAGTTCTGCAAACGTGAAACCCACAATTCAGAAGCCCCATTCCACGTTGCTCGACGGGTACCCAGAAACACTTGGAAAACCGTGACAGATGCCTGGAACGGTTTCCACAGCGTACCCCTCCGTGAAGCCGACCGCCATCTTACCACCTTCATCACACCCTTTGGTCGGTGGCGCTACAAACGTCTCCCACAGGGATTCCTCTCCTCACTGAATTCGAACGGAGAGAAAGAGTTGTTGATAATACCTTGTTCCATGACGAAAGCCTTGAGGAGCACTGGAAAAGAAAAATCGATATCCTCTCTCTTCTGGGAGAGGCTGGTGTTGTCCTAAACCCTGAAAAGTTCCAATTTGCCAAGAGAGCAGTTGACTTTGCTGGTTTCCGTATTTCAGAGGACCGCATAGAGCCCCTCCCAAAGTATTTTGATTCGATTAAAAACTTTCCGACTCCGACCTCAACAACCGATGTGAGAAGCTGGTTTGGTCTTGTTAATCAAGTGGCAAATTACGCTCAACTAAGAAAGCATCTTGAGCCCTTTCGACGGTTTTTGTCTCCCAGATTTCAGTTTCGTTGGACCCTAGAACTTGATGCTGCATTTGAACTTTCAAAACAATGCATTATTGACGACATTAAATCTGGAGTTGAAATTTTTGATCTTGATAAAACAACCTGTGTCAGAACTGATTGGTCGAAGAAAGGCATTGGCTACTTTCTCTTCCAGAAACATTGTGAGTGTGATGCTATCGTTCCGTCATGCTGCGAGGATGGCTGGCGCATAACTCTTGCCGGCTCCCGATTCCTTCAATCTTCCGAGGAGAACTATGCTGCTATTGAGGGGGAAGGACTAGCCATTGCTTGGAGTTTAGAACAGTCGAAGTATTTTACAATGGGGTGTAATGATTTAACCGTCGCCACAGATCATGAACCCTTGACTAAGATATTTTCCAACAAGACGAGTCTCGATGAAATCACAAACACCAGATTGCTACGTCTTAAGCGTCGTACCCTGCCATGGTATTTCCGTATTGTCCATCTACCAGGCAAAACTAATCTAGCTGCCAACGTCACATCGCGCAAACCCTCTGGAAACGCACATGATCAAGTCGAGGAAGACCGTGTTGAAGCATTCATTGCAGCTGCAATTCGTCGTGACACAGAGTCGGTTATATCCTTGACCTGGGACCAAATCGCCAACGCAACTTCACAGGATCCTGGGATGAGTGCCCTAGTAGACGCAATCTTGTGTGGTTTTCCAGAAGAAAGTCGCTCAAACGAGACAGTAGCCTCCTACTGGAGATACCGGCATAGCTTATACCTAACTGACGGTGTAGTAGTTTTCGATGACCGTGCTGTTATCCCACCATCTCTTCGCCCGGCTACCCTTGCAGTTCTCCATTCAGCACATCAGGGAGTATCGACAATGGGTGCCCGTGCTAGAACAATCATCTTTTGGCCTGGTATCACAGAGGACATTGAACGTGTGCGACGATCCTGTCAAGACTACAACAAAAACGCTCCGTCTAACCCGCCACTTCCAGCAATTGTCTCTAACCCACCATCAACTCCGTTTGAGATGATTCATGCCGATTACTTTGACTCTGCAGCCCAACACTACCTGGTCGTCGGTGATAGACTGTCAGGATGGTCAGACGTATTCAAAGCTCCGCACGGCTCTCCTCAATCTGGATCAGCGGGCCTCATCGCATGCTTACGTAACTATTTTTCCCGATTTGGCGTGCCAACTGAAATCTCGAGTGACGGTGGTCCTGAATCCAGTGAAAATTCCAAGCACTTTTCTATGGCCGTTATACGGCCAGAAAACTCAATTTTAAATTGACTTTTGAAACTCAATATTTGAAGAAGAAAAAATTCTTGACCCCACCTCTTTACCTGCACAGTATGAGGCGTACAAAAATTTTGTCTTAAAGAAACAAATTGACTACGAGGTAAAAGCTCTAAACAAAGCAACCACACTTAGAAGGCGAAAAATCGAAGCTTAGTACTTTATCTGACATACTATCAAAACGAAAGAAATTAGCTATCGAAAAGAATATTAAGAAATATGAAAGTGAAAAACACTTACTTTCTAAAAAACAAAATAATTCTTTCGAGGTAGCATTAGAACAATGGATTGGTTCAAATTACGCCGAGCGACATCCCGAAATCACTAAGCTGCTGAATCTAGCAGCTTTAATACCACCATCTATCGCAGAGGTAGAGCGTTCATTTAGTCTGATGAAACTCATTTGCACAAAATTATGGAAAAGATTAACCAATGAAAATCTGACGGCACTCATGCGAGTTTGCAAATATCAAGGGGACATCGATTACGAGGATATCAAAAACACTTGGCTGAGGGCTGATGAAACCAAATCGAAAACACGCCGTGTTAATAGTAGATTACGTTGATTAGTTCTAGATTCTTGGGATGTTTATCATTTGTTAATATTACGAAAAAAGAGGGCCATTCTTTTTTTTGTTACCTACAGTTTTATCTTTTTATTCTATTGTAGAGTAGAATTATTAACCGTTTTATTGATTTACTAAGAAGGCCGCTAGAAATATGTCCCATTTTCTGATCAATTTTTCCTTTATATTTACTTTTAAAACTCCAGATTTGTTAGAATAATATCGAGTGGAAAGTACATTCCACAATGTTTGCTCCTTTTTTATTTTGAAATCTTACTTTAATAAATAAAGCTTTGTTTCTTTTGTTCTTGAAGCATTTCTTTTGTTCTTCAAGCATTTCTGTCCATCAGGGGCCGTAAGCTTTAAAAAAGACCTGTTTTAACCAGTCTAGAAGGGCTAATTTTCAAAAACTAAACTACGGCCCTATCACCCTAGCACCTACCACTTTCAAAGTGGAGCCGCAGCCCCTATCCATGCATGGTTAAAGTGTATTCTATTATAGTTACTAGTAAACGATAATTTTGTTTATGTTATGAAAGAAAAGTACTTATTTTTGTTGCTCGGGTAACTTAATGCATGTCCAAGAATTGCATTAATTTTTCCGCCCCAGTTCCAGTCCCTAAACCATAACAAACTATACATTTTTGGAAGCGTATTTGGATGTAGAATACCGTATTCGGTGTAACTTAAATTCTTTCTCAGTATAATTAGAGATATCTGAGGAAAACCTACTATGACGTCATGATTGATGACGTCATAAATACAAAAAGTTGACTATCTCGAGAAATATAAATCAAAAACTTATGAAATTTGGACCAGTGATAAAGTACATTGAGATGTTTCAAAAAGTTATGACGTCATAAATAATGACGTCAAAATCACGTTTTCTTAAAAAAACTCAAATTCTGCTGAGAAAGAATTTAAGTTACACCGAACACGGTATTCTACATCCAAATACGCTTCCAAAAATGTATAGTTTGTTATGGTGGGACTGGAACTGGGGCGGAAAAATTAATGCATTTTTGGGCCATGCATTAAGTTACCCGAGTGCATTTTAATTCTTGATATCATTGCCATTGGCATGGCTGAAACTCAATTTCTAGATCAAAAAACGGCCAGTGGGAAAAGTGCTTGGAATTTTGCCTGAATTCATATCCAAAGCTACAGAGACCTTCTTGAAGAAATGGGGCGTCAACCATCGCATTTCCTCGGCCTACAATCCCCAGTCGAACAGACGCGCTGAGGTTACTGATCGCTTCCTCCGCGCCATGATGCAACTTCGCAACACCCCTGATCGTGATTGTGAGTTATCTCCAGCCCAAATCGTATTCGGAAGACCTATCAGAGATGTATTTACCTTCGCCAGTCGCCTGGACAAGTTTACCAACCCTAATGTCCGACCCTTGTGGCGAGACACATGGGCCAAGAAAGAAGAGGCACTTCGGGAACGCTTCCACCACTCCGCAGAGAAGAGGAACGAGCATGCACACGCACTACCGAATTTGACTCCTGGACACCGCTGCTATATTCAAAACCAAAGCGGTAACCACCCAAAACGTTGGGATCGATCAGGAACTGTTGTTGAGACACATGGCAATGACAGTTACTCTTTGAAGGTGGATGGTACTGGAAGAGTGACACGCCGTAACAGACGCCATCTACGGCAATTCCTTCCAGCATCCACAGACATCACCAGTAAGAAGTTTGTCCACTTGCAACCTTCGCAGCGACCTCATCCAACGGCTCCGCCGCTCGTCAATCAATCAGCTCATACGCAGACAACCTCCTGTACAGTCACCATGGTGGTACCTCCTTCTCTACCAGACGCGTCAAGCTCGGACCCTTGTGAAATACCAACCCCTCCGACCCCACTATTGGTCGAACCGTCGTCAACATCAACTCAGGTGATGACACCTCCGGCCACACTAGACGTCCCTACCCGTCCCACTTGATTTAGACAACCCCCTCCCAGATATGAACCGGAATCAGGACATTGGCTGGAAAAAAACTCAGTCAAATCTCCCGCACTTTCAGGATTTTCTCCCACACTTTCAGGATTTTCTCCTGCATCTCCCGCATTTCCAAAAATTTTCTGATTTCCTGAAAAAATATTCAGATTTTGTAAATACGACATGGTAAAATTTCCTGAATTTGGAAAATTGGGACGAAGAATTCCCGATGTCCCTGTTTTCTCAAAAAAAAATTTCCAATAAAATTGGACTTCACAGGGAAATTCCCTGGATTTCCTGATCTTTCCATTCGGAAAAATTGGATTACCGGGGAGAATTTTTCCGACTTGAAGCTCTCCCGCATTTTTCTGAGGCGAAGTTGACAGCTATGTAATCCTGATATATAGGAGTTTAAGTTTAGACTGTCAGGCGATAGGCAGTTAGGCGGTGGGCGTTCTCTAATTTACCAATCAGTGTCCGGTCATTACCAAACGATCTCAATCGAACGGAATCGACGATCGAACCAGTCGAACCGAATCGAACGCAATCGACCGATTGAAATTCAATTGTCGAACGCAATCGAATCTCAATCGAATATTACCGCAATTTTCAGATTCGATTGATATTCGATTGCGTTCGATTGCGTTCGATATCGTTCGATCGTCGATTCATTGAGCCCCAGATTGTTCATCGCATAATCGAAAGTATTTTCATTCGGCTTGTGATGTTTGACAGTTACATCAAAATGCCTCGAAAATGTCGAACCAGTCAAACAACAATCGAACCAATCGAATATTACCCAGAATTTTGACGTTCGATTGAGATTTGATTGCGTTCGACAATCGAATTTCAATCGGTTGATTGCGTTCGATTTGGTACGATTGGTTCGATCGTCGATTCCGTTCGATTGAGATCGTCTGGTCATTTTGAATGTTTAAAAACAAAAAAGTTAAAAAGGGCGTGCGCTATCAGTGCCAGTCTGGAAATTGCTGCTTGTGCGCCGGATATCTCCGGCGTAGATTTGAGATTTGTGATTTGCTGCCTTAATCTTTTTCCAGTTAAGTTGGCGCAGCTCGGGCGTAACATTTCCCTCCTTTCCAGACTGGTATCAGTGAAAGTTATCGTGACATGTTATAGCTATGACAGAAAAAAATATGGTTGCTAAACTTGGTGGACGACAGTGGAGTTATCAAAACAAATTTGTTGTCAAAGAGATTTAACAGTTAGTGAAAATACAGGCCAGATATCAAACAGTCCCATGTTTCGACAAATCGTCCCAAGTTAGAGCAGTTGACGGTATTATAATCATAGGCACAAAAAACTTTTGTTGAAACTCTCACTCACTACCTGACTACTGACCACTCTTGTTGCTTGTCTTTACATAATGCCTACACTACTACATGTTCTATTGGACTAAAAATAATGGTCTGATTTAAAAATATGATGTCATCCAATACTGACTCACCACAAATTGCCTAACAACTAATGACTTCAGGAGAGATACTCCACCTAAAAAATTGGTCACGGGATTTTACCACTACTCCTCTACCATTTATTTCAGTGTCTCCAACAACGGCGTTGCAGAAAACACCGTTCAGGATACGGCTTCCAAGATCGATCGAGCAACGATTGACGTTTGCGTGAAAACCATCAATCTCAATCACACTCACATCAACGTGAATGTGTGAAATTTAAAAAAAATTGGGTAAATGCGTGAATTGGAAAGCTTTGCGTGAACAAATATTGCGTGAATTGCGAAAAACCATTGCGTGAATGCGTGAATTTGGGAAAAAATTTGCGTCGTGATTGCGTGACTTGAAGGTCCGCTGGGGACCTCATGCATTGAGTTGAAGCCTGAAGGGATAGAGGCTTTTATCTGGTAAAACTTTCTCAAGCAAGAAAAAGTGAAGATTATGCTGATAATAACTCTAAAGGCGTAAATGCATTCAACATTTCAAATTCTATGGTTCTGGTTGGTGGATGAAAGTCACGTGCAAAAATTTGAAAAGTTGCACGAAAAAGTCATTTACGCAAAAAAAAGTCCAACTTTTTCAACATGATTACGCAAATGTATCCAACATGAAAAGTGACGTCAATCTCATAAAGATGTTGGATGAAAAGTTTAACTAGGATCAAACTTTCATCCAACATACATGATATCCAACATCTTTCTTAAAAATTTACAATTTTATGACTTGCGTAAATAAATGAACCCAACATTTTATTCAACAATGATGTGGGATGCATTTCTACTGGCCTTACGACAAAACACCCTTTAAGAAAAAAGCCCAAAGACGAAGAAAATTTACAAACGGTTTTTTGCCGAAAAGAGTTTTAACTTAAGCTTGCCAGTCTTTCTTTTTTTCCAACGTTTCTTCAAAACTCTCCCGCCGATTTTTTTTCGTATACCGCCATAACGGCCTGTAAACTCTGCGTATGTTTATTTTCATATCCCTGTATAACAGACAATAACATCATCTAGAAAAAGTGAAGCCTTTAAAAATTTGCGCTGCTTTGAATGACAGATTGAGCTAGAGCTTTTCCACGGAATTGGACATGAATATAATAGCGGCGACTATTCCTACGCGCGAGTGCAATTTTGGACTTCACTAACTTCATAAATTTGAACCTTTTAATTCGAGAATAAAACATAGATTATAAAGATATACCTGATGTTGTTGATAAATTTTGATGCGCCAAAGGAACTGCTGCCAAAAACCACTTGTTATACGACCGATTCCTCGTCGAGTCCGCTAATCTGTAATCAGTCAAACAGTGTGGTCTTTCAGAACTGCAGATCTCCGCTCTAGCGCAGTAAAGTTTGTATGCTTGATCTTAAATCTAAAATTGTATATGTTACACACTATACAAAATATTTTTCTTTCCCGAAAATTTTTGGATGTTCTTATAAACTCAGTGTGGGTTAAATGCATGTACATTCATAGCGATTACACAGTATAAACATCAAACGATTTTTTAGCATCCTTAAAATATTTTCTTATACATAAGTACAAAGGTTTTAGAAGGAGCAGTGTGCAAATAAAATATTTTTTTGCAATAAAAAAAGAGACACACAAGAAGTAGTATCATGACAAGCTCACGTGATTTTGAGGTACATGAAATATGTTATGTTTTGCAATAACAAGATGAATTAAATTTTTGCTCAAGCTATTTAAATGACCTCAAAGGTTTGATTGATTGCTTGGAAGGCTAGCAATCATTCGATTTTCATTAATTCGGACTGCTTCCGTGACTACAATAATACGATCTTTACTCGGTTATTCTTTGCCACTCAATTTTAGGTCAATAAAACGGAAGAGAAAAACCTTGAGAACTCTGATTGAATATTAGCCTATATTAGACGTCACTTTTACTTGGACCTTTTTTGATGTGGTGATGGCGTGGTTCATGACCTCAAAAAGCATACTATGTGATTGAAAACAGAATTTCCTTGATGTGGAGGCGTGATGGCGTGATCAAGGAATCCGCCTTGGGCGGGGGCTGGTTGCTCCCGTAATCATTACATCAGAAGGAAGATTGGGAACACAATATCTCCAATATTTGATGGAAAGGAGCCTTAAAAGCAAGGGTGAGGTTAACTTACCCGCCAACCTCGTCCCCGTGTATGCCAGCCTTTATCTACGTTACTGATTGACGCCAGCGCTATCAGTAAGCATAAAAAAGCTGACATGATACGCAGGGAACGAGGTTGCTTAACCGCCTCTCACCACACCTCCAAAGCAAAAGCTAGCATAAGAACCCTCTGTTCTCTGTTTACTGAGTAAATATGGGTCAAAAATCCATGTGTAATGAAATCCAGTGTATCGATTTTAGTAGAGGGCATTTTGTAAAATCGCTTGACTATTTTGTTAGAAGCACTTGTTATACATTTTTGGAAAGCTAAGGGGTAGGGGAATCGAAATTACTATGTTTCCAATTTTTTTTCGGACACTTTGGTGTGATTTTCGGACGAATAAAACGGTCTCAGGCAAAAATCATAGGGTTAAAAATTAATGAAAATTTTAGCTCGAGAAAACGGAGACCTGTTGTATATTTTTGGAAAGCTCTCAGAAAATTAAGATTAGAGATATATTGCAAGTATAGGTGATTTCAGTACCTAACTCGAGATATTGAGCTTCAAAAAGCGCAAAAACTGGACAAAATAGCTGTTTCTGGTTGAAAAACACGGTTTTCAAGGGTTAATATCTCGAGTTAGGTACAGAAATCACCTATACCTGCAATATATCTCTAATCTTAATTTTTTGAGAGCTTTCCAAAAATATACAACAGGTCTCCGTTTTCTCGAGCTAAAATTTTCATTAATTTTTAACCCTATGATTTTTGCCTGAGACCGTTTTATTCGTCCGAAAATCACACCAAAGTGTCCGAAAAAAAATTGGAAACATAGTAATTTCGATTCCCCTACCCCTTAGCTTTCCAAAAATGTATAACAAGTGCTTCTAACAAAACAGTCGAGCGATTCCAAAAAATCGAACAAAATTCCCCCTACTATTTCTATCTACAGTAAAATTTCTCCTATTCGAAACTACATGATTCAGATTTAACTGTTATTCGAGCTAAAACATCAACCCATCAGCCATTCAGCTACTCTGTACCAGAGTGTATCCCACGACTATCGTAGCGTAGCACAACAGACCCTCTACGGCAATGAATTTTGAGATTAGCCGTATATACTAGGTTTGTGTACAGACTACCATTCAGCTGAAAAGTAAAATATCGAACTACAGAGAGGCAAAAAGAAAGAAAACTACGCTTCGTGTAATATTGTAATGAAAGATCTTTGCGTTCCTCTTGATCGGTGGCCTTCTAAGGCTCACAAGACACTTCCAGCACTTGTAAAATTTGTGAACTGGAAGTGTGTTAGTCTGAATCGCAGACCTCTACAAAACCCCAGGTATAAGGAACACGAATCCGTTAGTGGATGCCAGCAGCCTAGAGGTGTGTCAGAACTGGAAGTACGCCGTGAGCATTATGGGCCACCGTCCTTTTTGGTCCAAACATGTAACTAATCATTACAAATAAATCAATAAAAAGTACCTATGAAAGTTTAGACAATTTACTAGTCCTTTTCAAAGAAGCCGTCATTAATAACATCTTCTTCAATTTCGAATTTGATCGCCATCTTACCAAACTGTATCAATGGTTATTCGCGTCTTTGTAATTTTACTGACACCTGATTTGATAACATAGTAAAAGACTTTATCATACATCAAGAAAGATGAATATTTTCTGTATGAAATATGGTCGTTGGGCTTACTTCAGGCGTACGTACAAACTTTCGCGAACAGAAACTTTCGCAATTTTCGCGAATTTTAGCTCTTTTCGCGAAAGTAAATGTCTCTAAAATTCTTAAAAGGCCATTCGCAAAAGTTTATGATGCTCGCGAAATATCTAAACAAAATAGAAAATCTATAAACTTCTAACTTAAAATAAAATGTAACATTTATGGCGCTCTTTAACCTGCTTAATCCTCATAATAAGGAAGTTTTACTTTCAATTCAAGAAATGTTTGTCACTCTAAGCCATTTTTTCGTGTGAAACTTTTCTTGATTGAAAGAACATTTTTCGCCCAATTCACGAAAATAAATTTTCGTAAATTTCGCGATTTCTCGACCTAGCGAAAGTTTGTACGCCTAAAAAATGTAGAGAGAATATCTGATACACATACGAATGAAAATGTCTCATTCCTCGAAAAACATTTTCCGAGTCATTTCCAGAGTATCAAGCTCATTCAATCGTTCGTCTGCACAAAATGGAAAAATGATGGGAAATTGGTAATCTCTGAATCTAAACCATACACAATTATTGTACCTTTTCAGAATCAAGTCTCACTACATTTCGTATGAAGTATTCTGTTCTGAATTCTGATTTTGACCAATCCAATTCAAGAGTTCTTGAACCGTACTAAACTTGGAGTTTTCCGTGGTAGGAGCAGTTTCGTCTTCCGACTCTGTGACTTCTTCATCAGGGTCAGATTTTTCGGGAATTTTCGGAGTGTCTTCATCAGTGGCGGTTTTCGTCGTCATCTCGGCGGCAATTCGTGCACCGGAACGAAGGTCCGTAAGCTCGATAGTGCTATTGGGATGTCTCTTAGCACGGTGGAGTTTCATGGTTCCACATTGAGTAAACGACTGCCCGCAATCCGGACACGTGAATGGTTTTTCACGGTATGAATCCGCATAGACGGTTCAGCCCTGATTTATCAACAAATCCATTATGACAAATATCGCATTTGTAAGGGCGGTCGGCCTCGTGGGTCCGCTTATGGCGCCTTAAATCCTCTTTCGATTTGTAAGTACCCGGACATTGATCGCAAGTAAACGGACGTGAATCGAGATGGATCCGCATGTGACGTTGTAAGGTTGACAAAATAACAAAGCCTTGCTTACATATATTGCAATAGTGTTTCGCTTCGCTTCCGTGCGCATCAACCATGTGTTGTCGCATAGTTGGTTTATCTCGGTACGTCTTCCCGCATTCTCCGCAATCCGTAGCGGTGCTTGATTCGTGACGTCTTAAATGACGGTTCAGGTAATCCTTTTTTACGAATTCTTTTTGACATAAATCGCAAACATATGTGCCATCTATAAAAGAGATTCGGAAATTTGGAGAATTTAGATAATCTGAGATGTGTTTGTGTTTGTTTAAAGGGGGGGGGGGTACTAGGGTTGGTGGATGAGGAATATGTGCCGACGGGACCTCCGAAAACCGACCCTTAGATAGAACTAGTTTCTAATTTCTATCGAAAAAGTGCCTGAAGAGACTTTTTGGAAAAATGTCTTACCCTTAGAGAGACTTTATTACAATTTTTTCTCTCATCAAAAAGTTTCCTAAAAATCGTGAATTTTCCGACCCTTAGAGGGATAACTTTGAAATTTTCTGATTTTGTAACCCTTAGAGAGACTTTGGAAGGTAAAAAAACCGACCCTTATCGTCCGCACATACCCAGCACCCATTTCTGCCTACCCCCCCCCCCCGTAGCTGAGCTTAGTAGCATCTTTTCCACGCAGATTTCGTTTATTTGGAGGACCTTATTATAATCTTACAGTGGGCCGAAGCAATCATAGAGTTTAATGGGGTAGATTGGAATCTTAACTCTTTCTCAAGCAAGAAAAAGTAAAAACATAAGATATACGCCTTATTTAGAATGACAGATTAAAAACGACGCGCTTTCTTAGTTTTCCTATTTTTGAAATATGGCGACATATTTTATTTTCAATCCGGTGTTTTTGTGAAAACCAGTCAAATAGGGAATAAATGGCTTCATCTTCCATCCAAGAGTTTATTTTATCTCTTAAAAAAAATGAGAATCAATACTATTATGACGGGCAAACTGACCTTCTTTTTGGGTGAAGCCGGTTGTTCTCAAAGTTCGTTTCTTGGCGGCTGATACACCATCCTCATTTACTATGAATGCAAAGAGAAGAAAAACATAATCAGAGAATAATAATAGATCAACATATTTACCGAGCTCAACGAATAATGAAAGATTTACTGTTCATTTTGTACACGATTGTTGACTTTTGTCTCTCTCTTTGCTTTGTAAACTGAGTGAAGGAACGTGAGAGTTCTGGAGCGCGTACAACCCTTTTTAAAACAGAGTGAAGGAACGTGAGAGTTCTGGAGCGCGTACAACCCTTTTTAAAACAGAGTGAAGGAACGTGAGAGTTCTGAAGCGCGTACAACCCTTTTTAAAACAGAGTGAAGGAACGTGAGAGTTCTGGAGCGCGTACAACCCTTTTTAAAACTGAGTGAAGGAACGTGAGAGTTCTGGAGCGCGTACAACCCTTTTTAAAACAGAGTGAAGGGACGTGAGAGTTCTGGAGCGCGTACAACCCTTTTTAAAACAGAGTGAAGGAACGTGAGAGTTCTGGAGCGCGTACAACCCTTTTAAAACAGAGTGAAGGGACGTGAGAGTTCTGGAGCGCGTACAACCCTTTTTAAAACAGAGTGAAGGAACGTGAGAGTTCTGGAGCGCGTACAACCCTTTTTAAAACAGAGTGGAAGGGACGTGAGAGTTCTGGAGCGCGTACAACCCTTTTTAAAACAGAGTGAAGGAACGTGAGAGTTCTGGAGCGCGTACAACCCTTTTTAAAACAGAGTGAAGGAACGTGAGAGTTCTGGAGCGCGTACAACCCTTTTTAAAACAGAGTGAAGGAACGTGAGAGTTCTGGAGCGCGTACAACCCTTTTTAAAATTAATAATACCAAGTAAAAATTCTATAATACGAATTTCTCTTTAATTCGAACCAGCTAAATGTCTTATTCGACACTCAGTGAAAATTTCACAGCCGAGCTACTGCAATCGATTTTGAAGCCCCCCCCCCCGTCAACGACGATCGACGCTCTCTAATTCGACGTTGCACTATTCAATACGCTCTTTTATTCGATCATATTGAAAGTCACCGTCAACAAGAAACTCTCATAAACGACGCTCTACTATTCGATACGCTCCCTTATTCGATCATATTGAAAGTCACCGTCAACAAGAAACTCTTACAGACAAAGCTCTACACTTCAATACCCTCCCTTACCCTTATTCGATGAAAATGCTATTCCCCTTGAAAATCAAATTAAAGAGCGTAAACTGTAAATCAGGTCTGTTTAAAGAAAAAAAAAAACTAGCCTAGACTAGATACCTGCTTTTTCTTTTTCTTCAGCTTTTCTCTTTAGTTTGCGTTCTTCTAACATGAGTTGATGTGGTGTTTTATGATCTTCCTTCTTGTGAGAATTCAAGTCTTCTTTGCGCGTGAAACCCGCCTCGCATTCCTTACAGTTCCACATCTTTGTTTTTTTAGGTTCCTTCTCCTCTTGAGCACGCCTCTCGTGCATTTTCATATGCATCTTCAAATTGTAGCTATGAAGTAAAATACACTTTTTAGGTTCCTTCTCCTCTTGAGCACGCCTCTCGTGCATTTTCATATGCGGTAAAAAAACAAGACCTCGTTCAAAAAAGGGGTCTGGTAAGCGAGAAATAAAATTTTTGTACAATCTCCTTTTCTTTTCACTTCCAATACGCATACTCGGTTTTGTTCTAACTTTTCGAGTTTTTTGTTGATATATTTAACACAAATCTGTCCCTTCACGAAACAAACCCATAGTCGAATTTTCCATAAATCGAGGCCAAGAAAAAAACCCTAGTTAAAATTTATCTAATAACTCAAAAAGTTAAAGGCACGAAAAAAAAACTGAGTTAAAAAACACCAAATAACTCGAAAAGTTAAAAGCTAGAAAACAAAACTTACCATATTTTGTGATTTATGAGGTCACATGAAAAATAACTCGGAAAAAAATAACTCGGGAAGTCCAGGCCCCAGAAAAGTTTTTTAATATTTTTCAAGTTGACGATAAACCAGTTATCACACTTTTACTCGTACAAAATGGGATATATTTTTCTAGTTCAGAGTTTTCTATATTTTCCTCTTCTAAAGGAATATGACGATGACTACAACTTACTGTTCGCGGAATTTCTTTCCACACAATTGGCAGTGATGGGCGTAAATGCCGGCGTGTATTTTCAAATGTGATGTCAGCTTTCCTGATGTAACGAACGTTTTTCCACACTGGTTGCATTTGTATGGTCGCTCACCTGAAATAAAATAAGAGGAACAATTTTTATCAGATGGATTCCACTATATCACTGTTGAATCTGCAGGAGGACTTTAATGGGCCTTTTCATAAATTACATTGTGAACTTCTACTGGCCCCTTTTTAATACCAAATGGAGTTCATCAAAACTCGACTTCATTGAAAGATGTGTCATTTTAGGCCGCATAAGATATGATCATCTTGGTGATTGTTTGAAAACGAGGCAGATGTTGTTCGTGCTGTTATTTTATGAAAAGGTCTATTATATTATTTTATATTCAACATACATGGGTAGTAGATTAGAAAATATATGTAGAGATCCCCTACGAAAGAGATCAGTGTTATTATCACTGACCTTTAATAAACCCTGGACCAAGCTTCTCAATCCCGGCCAAGAAAAATCTTTGATCGGAGTTTTTTGAAAAGTGGTACCCTAATGGTGGCACTACTCAATAGCGGTGTAAATGAATTGAGAGCGCTAGATTTATTTTTCCTGGAATACTTTTGATGAGGTAGCGCCGTTAAACGTTCATTTTGAACACTGCAATGGCTTCTTTACGGGTACCAATTCAAAAAATTGATGGCGGATATAACTTGGTCCAGGGGTATATAAAGGTCAGTGGTTATTACCCGTATGAGTTCTGATGTGTTCTTCCAGTGAACTCTTTTTGCTGAATGTTTTATTACAAATGGTACATAACTTTCTAGCGCTCTCCAAATGGGCCGAAATATGTGCTTTCAACGCACTGAAATGTGGGAAGCGGCGATCACACCAATAACATATAAATCGCCTCCGGTAGTCATGGTATTGATTTTGAGGCACTGTAAATAAAAAATAAAGTACATTTTTTTATAAGAACAAAGTGATGTATTTACCTGTGTGAGTTCGCATATGGTCTTTCAAGGAACTCTTTGTCGTAAATGATTTAGAACATATTGTACATGGCACCCTGACCGCCTCCAGATGAGAGGCGACGTGAACTTTAAACATGCTGTAGATTGTAAAGCGCCGGTCACACCAAAAACAAACGAACCGCCTGTAATCATGCGAATGTGGTCCTACAAATAGAATACAGTAACCCAGGGTATTTTTCAAGCACTTTTTTACCACCGTTATTCGGTGGCAAAAACTCAATTTCAAATTGATTTTTCAAACTCAATCTTCTAAAATGGAGAAATGACGGTACAAAAGATTGAAAATATTAATGCAATGATTCTAACAAGTCAAAATCAAGTTAGAATATTTTAGTCCATTAAAGTGGCATCTATTTTGAACATTTAGAGGGTGAACATTTTTTTTGTTGCCCAGTCATGGTGGGTGACAGTTTATTCGAACTTCTCATATTCGAATCTTTCTCTAATTCAAACTAATTCTCAGAACCCGTCAATGAGCAAGCCACCTAAAATACTCTCTATAATTCGAATCTCTTTGTAATTGGAAGAGAATTTTTGGTCCAGCGAAGATCGAATTAGAGAAAGTCAACTGTAGGGTCTAGTAGCTTTTTTGTGAGGGAAGCGAAATGTTAGGGGCATCAAAATGCTCCTCGGTTACTAGTTTCGACCTCCATTTTCCTTTCTACTGGAGTCTACTTCAGGCTGAAATTTGCTTATTGATATTTTTTGATGACGCCGAGTCAAGTTTAAGTAGACTTAGACTTGGTGAGATCACCATTTTGGAAAACAAAAAACGCACAAATCCAAAGTAACAAAAAAAGTGCTCGAAGTTGATAAATAAAATTTGCAATTCCTTATTTTCAAACAAAAAGGTCCCTTCACCCCCTTGTTACCTTTCAAAAACAACTACAATCAGTGACAAAATACATGGCACAAAAGGGAAATCCACTGGGAAGTTTTGAAACCACAATCGATTTATAAGTGCTCTAAAGTAGGTTCGAAAGGTAGAGTTTTAACTCTGAGTTTTAACGCTAGACTTAAAACTTAGGACCTTAGGATCTAGGGATCCAAAAGTTCAAAAATGGTCCAGTAGGGCTTGAAATATAGCCTAGAAACCAATAAATCCCTCCCAGATCGAAATAATCGATGAAATCAAGTTTAAGGCCTGAAATTTACATTCTCGCTCGAACTTCAATTTTCCAAAAATGGTAAATTAGCCAAAAGTGCCAACATGTTATGGCACTGATTGTAGAGGCAAAAAAACAAAAATTGAAAGCTATCATATACCAAGAAGGGGCCAAATGATCGTACCATCCAGTCTATCAAAAAGCTTTAGGTGGACTATTTTTTCCAACCAAAAAAGAGAAAAAGAAATCAAGATTCTTCAATTTGTTTTTAGAAAATCTTTCCGCGTCCTTAAAAGGCTTGATAAGTGTCAATGTTTTTTTATGTTTTGTTAAGTTTCGTGATTTCGCCATTATGGAAGCAAACGTTCGATTTGCGTACAGATTCGAACATTTACTTCCATGATGGCGAAAACATTCACTTCCAAGCCCGAAGGGCTAGACTCGAGACTCCTGGATGGGAAGTAAGTGGCTTCACTTTTTCTTGCCTCGGAAAGGTTTAGAGATTCTACTCTAGCCCTTCAGGCTTTAAACTCAATGGACGAAAACTACATAGATTTACCGCCTAAACGACTGTTCCTTGGTATTTTCTTTGTTGTCGCCGTCGTCGTTGGCGGCGTCGTATTCTTTGGGTCTGAAACGAAAACATGAATGCTAGATCATAGTCCGTATAAGAAACCCCGGTTTGGAAGCCTTTTGGTTCTTTCTATTGTTTCGAATTTGAACTTGCGTTGATAAATTAGTTTGGTTTGCTCATTTTCTGATCATGTGATCAACTTTTGAACCAATCTCAGGAGGAGTATTTGGTAACGTGATCAAAAACTGAGCAAATCGATTTTTATAATCGTTATTAAACAAAGGGAAATGTTAACAAAAAGTTACAACAATAGCCTTCCAGACCAGGGTGTTTTATACGGACTATGGATACAATCCANAAGTCAATAGAAATCCTATCGTTCTCAGGTAAAAAAAATTTAATGGGGATACTTTTGGATGGCAACTTTTTCCATTGAATGGAGATTAAATTTATATTAAAAGTCAATTTTCCAGTTGGATTTGTAGATTATTTTTCGCACAGTGGACGAAATTCTGGCAAAGTTTACCAGTGGGGTAGGATCCCACCGTGTCTGTGACACATGGGTATTGTTCACATTTGGAACATATTTCTATAGATTCAAGGAGACACTTGGTATAAGATTTTGGACGCATTCTCTGACAGCATTCTGTTCACACTTACAAAAGATTGCTACTAACCTAGATTCAAGGAGACACTTCGTACAAGATTCTGAAGACATTCATTGACAGCATTCTGTTCACACTTACAAAAGATTGCTACTAACCTAGATTCAAGGAGACACTTCGTACAAGATTCTGAAGACATTCATTGACAGCATTCTGTTCACACTTACAAAAGATTGCTACTAACCTAGATTCAAGGAGACACTTCGTACAAGATTCTGAAGACATTCATTGACAGCATTCTGTTCACACTTACAAAAGATTGCTACTAACCTAGATTCAAGGAGACACTTCGTACAAGATTCTGAAGACATTCTTTGACAGCATTCTGTTCACACTTACAAAAGATTGCTACTAACCTAGATTCAAGGAGACACTTCGTACAAGATTCTGAAGACATTCATTGACAGCATTCTGTTCACACTTACAAAAGATTGCTACTAACCTAGATTCAAGGAGACACTTCGTACAAGATTCTGAAGACATTCATTGACAGCATTCTGTTCACACTTACAAAAGATTGCTACTAACCTAGATTCAAGGAGACACTTCGTACAAGATTCTGAAGACATTCATTGACAGCATTCTGTTCACACTTACAAAAGATTGCTACTAACCTAGATTCAAGGAGACACTTCGTACAAGATTCTGAAGACATTCTTTGACAGCATTCTGTTCACACTTACAAAAGATTGCTACTAACCTAGATTCAAGGAGACACTTCGTACAAGATTCTGAAGACATTCATTGACAGCATTCTGTTCACACTTACAAAAAATTGCTACTAACCTAGATTCAAGGAGACACTTCGTACAAGATTCTGAAGACATTCATTGACAGCATTCTGTTCACACTAACAAAAGATTGCTACTAACCTAGATTCAAGGAGACACTTCGTACAAGATTCTGAAGACATTCATTGACAGCATTCTGTTCACACTTACAAAAGATTGCTACTAACCTAGATTCAAGGAGACACTTCGTACAAGATTCTGAAGACATTCATTGACAGCATTCTGTTCACACTTACAAAAGATTGCTACTAACCTAGATTCAAGGAGACACTTCGTACAAGATTCTGAAGACATTCATTGACAGCATTCTGTTCACACTTACAAAAGATTGCTACTAACCTAGATTCAAGGAGACACTTCGTACAAGATTCTGAAGACATTCTTTGACAGCATTCTGTTCACACTTACAAAAGATTGCTACTAACCTAGATTCAAGGAGACACTTCGTACAAGATTCTGAAGACATTCATTGACAGCATTCTGTTCACACTAACAAAAGATTGCTACTAACCTAGATTCAAGGAGACACTTCATACAAGATTCTGAAGACATTCATTGACAGCATTCTGTTCACACTTACAAAAGATTGCTACTAACCTAGATTCAAGGAGACACTTCGTACAAGATTCTGAAGACATTCATTGACAGCATTCTGTTCACACTTACAAAAGATTGCTACTAACCTAGATTCAAGGAGACACTTCGTACAAGATTCTGAAGACATTCTTTGACAGCATTCTGTTCACACTTACAAAAGATTGCTACTAACCTAGATTCAAGGAGACACTTCGTACAAGATTCTGAAGACATTCATTGACAGCATTCTGTTCACACTTACAAAAAATTGCTACTAACCTAGATTCAAGGAGACACTTCGTACAAGATTCTGAAGACATTCATTGACAGCATTCTGTTCACACTAACAAAAGATTGCTACTAACCTAGATTCAAGGAGACACTTCGTACAAGATTCTGAAGACATTCATTGACAGCATTCTGTTCACACTAACAAAAGATTGCTACTAACCTAGATTCAAGGAGACACTTCGTACAAGATTCTGAAGACATTCTTTGACAGCATTCTGTTCACACTTACAAAAGATTGCTACTAACCTAGATTCAAGGAGACACTTCGTACAAGATTCTGAAGACATTCATTGACAGCATTCTGTTCACACTTACAAAAGATTGCTACTAACCTAGATTCAAGGAGACACTTGGTATAAGATTCTGAAGACATTCTTTGACAGCATTCTGTTCAAACTAACAAAAGATTGCTACTAACCTAGATTCAAGGAGACACTTCGTACAAGATTCTGAAGACATTCTTTGACAGCATTCTGTTCACACTTACAAAAGATTGCTACTAACCTAGATTCAAGGAGACACTTCGTACAAGATTCTGAAGACATTCATTGACAGCATTCTGTTCACACTTACAAAAGATTGCTACTAACCTAGATTCAAGGAGACACTTCGTACAAGATTCTGAAGACATTCATTGACAGCATTCTGTTCACACTAACAAAAGATTGCTACAAACCTAGATTCAAGGAGACACTTGGTATAAGATTTTGGACGCATTCTTTGACAGCATTCTGTTCACACTTACAAAAGATTGCTACTAACCTAGATTCAAGGAGACACTTCGTACAAGATTCTGAAGACATTCATTGACAGCATTCTGTTCACACTTACAAAAGATTGCTACTAACCTAGATTCAAGGAGACACTTCGTACAAGATTCTGAAGACATTCTTTGAGAGCATTCTGTTCACACTAACAAAAGATTGCTACTAACCTAGATTCAAGGAGACACTTCGTACAAGATTCTGAAGACATTCATTGACAGCATTCTGTTCACACTAACAAAAGATTGCTACAAACCTAGATTCAAGGAGACACTTGGTATAAGATTTTGGACGCATTCTTTGACAGCATTCTGTTCACACTTACAAAAGATTGCTACTAACCTAGATTCAAGGAGACACTTCGTACAAGATTCTGAAGACATTCATTGACAGCATTCTGTTCACACTAACAAAAGATTGCTACAAACCTAGATTCAAGGAGACACTTGGTATAAGATTTTGGACGCATTCTTTGACAGCATTCTGTTCACACTTACAAAAGATTGCTACTAACCTAGATTCAAGGAGACACTTCGTACAAGATTCTGAAGACATTCATTGACAGCATTCTGTTCACACTAACAAAAGATTGCTACAAACCTAGATTCAAGGAGACACTTCGTACAAGATTCTGAAGACATTCTTTGACAGCATTCTGTTCACACTTACAAAAGATTGCTACTAACCTAGATTCAAGGAGACACTTCGTACAAGATTCTGAAGACATTCATTGACAGCATTCTGTTCACACTTACAAAAGATTGCTACTAACCTAGATTCAAGGAGACACTTGGTATAAGATTCTGAAGACATTCTTTGACAGCATTCTGTTCAAACTAACAAAAGATTGCTACTAACCTAGATTCAAGGAGACACTTCGTACAAGATTCTGAAGACATTCTTTGACAGCATTCTGTTCACACTTACAAAAGATTGCTACTAACCTAGATTCAAGGAGACACTTCGTACAAGATTCTGAAGACATTCATTGACAGCATTCTGTTCACACTTACAAAAGATTGCTACTAACCTAGATTCAAGGAGACACTTCGTACAAGATTCTGAAGACATTCATTGACAGCATTCTGTTCACACTAACAAAAGATTGCTACAAACCTAGATTCAAGGAGACACTTGGTATAAGATTTTGGACGCATTCTTTGACAGCATTCTGTTCACACTTACAAAAGATTGCTACTAACCTAGATTCAAGGAGACACTTCGTACAAGATTCTGAAGACATTCATTGACAGCATTCTGTTCACACTTACAAAAGATTGCTACTAACCTAGATTCAAGGAGACACTTCGTACAAGATTCTGAAGACATTCTTTGAGAGCATTCTGTTCACACTAACAAAAGATTGCTACTAACCTAGATTCAAGGAGACACTTCGTACAAGATTCTGAAGACATTCATTGACAGCATTCTGTTCACACTAACAAAAGATTGCTACAAACCTAGATTCAAGGAGACACTTGGTATAAGATTTTGGACGCATTCTTTGACAGCATTCTGTTCACACTTACAAAAGATTGCTACTAACCTAGATTCAAGGAGACACTTCGTACAAGATTCTGAAGACATTCATTGACAGCATTCTGTTCACACTAACAAAAGATTGCTACAAACCTAGATTCAAGGAGACACTTGGTATAAGATTTTGGACGCATTCTTTGACAGCATTCTGTTCACACTTACAAAAGATTGCTACTAACCTAGATTCAAGGAGACACTTCGTACAAGATTCTGAAGACATTCATTGACAGCATTCTGTTCACACTAACAAAAGATTGCTACAAACCTAGATTCAAGGAGACACTTGGTATAAGATTTTGGACGCATTCTTTGACAGCATTCTGTTCACACTTACAAAAGATTGCTACTAACCTAGATTCAAGGAGACACTTCGTACAAGATTCTGAAGACATTCATTGACAGCATTCTTGTTCACACTTACAAAAAGATTGCTACTAACCTAGATTCAAGGAGACACTTCGTACAAGATTCTGAAGACATTCTTTGACAGCCTCTTGTTCATCGTCAGAGAGAATATCATCTTCTTCACACGAAATTTTCATTTCTAAATAAGCATCAGCGTGGTGTTCGCCCACCAATCTGAAACGGATTTTAGTAAGTTGATGATATTAATCTGGTGGATGCCAGCCAAGCATGGCATGGACCAGGGGTTTAGGTACCCCCTGAATTTTAGGTACCTCGGGTCTTACAACAGACGTTAGTAGGTACCCCCTGTGATTGATACCCCCTGTGACTTGAGTATATGTCAAGAAATGAAAAAATTGTATACTTTTATAATTAAAAAGAATAATGATAGTTAGATAAAAGCAAGATATAAAATATAGTTCCCCAGCCCCCAGACCTTACTTACTGTATAAAAGTTAGGTACCCCCAGAATTCATAGGTACCCCCTGAAATCAAAAAAAAATCCAGCCCCCAGCCTTTTTCAGGAAGATTTTGGTTGTGGCCCCCCTGCGGGCTGGGGGGGGTTCATTCCATGCCAAGGCGGGAATAAGGGAATCTATTCACTTTTTATATAAATCTCATAACAGGTCATCCATTCTGCTAACACCGCGCTCTGTTCTAATCTAAAGGGGTCATAGACAGATTTTGGCTGTGGACACTTTGGACAAATGATTATTTAGAAAAAACATGCTAATGAAGAAACTGAAACAACTTGTCAATGGGTTTTTTCAAAAAATTTCCATACAGGGGGTGGACGAATTTTTTCAAGTCAAAACGAATTTCTTGAAATGTGTGGATACCCCCTGGAAAAAAGCAAAATTTGAAGGAAAAAACCTGGAAAAATTCTTTTCATGACTTAAAGTGAGAGTGGACGAACTAATATCAGTAGCTTTTTACCCTTGGAAACACGAAAAAACACTGGGAATTTTTCCAGGATTACCCTTTGGAAATGTTCGTCCACACGTCCCTGTATGGTCATAAAATGGAATGGTCCAATAAAATGCTCAAAACAAACAAAATTCACTCTAATTTAAAATATCTTCACCTAAAAAAACAAACATCTAAAAGTACATCACTCAAAGTTTCATGCTTACACAATCGTCAGATATGCTGAATCTGAATACTGGATCATTCAGTACATCTAACTTTTGTGTTCATATTAGGTTCATATTGCAATTCCTGCATTAATAACACGTATGCATAATTTGTCGTTCTTTTAAGGTTGTGGACGTCGAAATATGAAATTGTTGTTCTTTTTTGTTGTTCTTTATGAGGTTTGTCGTTCTTTTTGTCTATAGTAATGCAGGATTTGTTAAATAGACCCCCTTAAACATAAAATTTAGAGTGCTATACTTTTATGTTTTTTTGAGATGAAGATATTTTAAATAAAATTAACAAAAATATGGTTACTTTTCTGTATACTTGGTGAGTTCGATACTGGTTATATCGCTTCTTGTTTGATTTGTTTCACTTAACTTGTTTCCTCTTCGACCATTGTCTGATTTTGAAGATGCAGGAAGACTCAGCTCCTCTAAAACACGTTGCTGATGTTCAGAGAGTATTTGAGCTGTGTAGTCTTCTAGATTGACGCTGGTTTTCATCTCTTCGTTAGCCTGTACCTCCACCACGTGTAAGCCTGTGGGAGAAAAAAAGCAAAATCGTTTTGCAGTCAAAAAGGAAGTTTCAGTAGGTAAAACTCCTTTGCTTTATCAAGACTTTATCGATTCTCCTGTCCTACCACACTTTTCTGTTTCGGTTGAGTTGCAGAAGGCTCTAACGCTCATTTTCCCAACTTCAGACGCCTTGAACTAACCACCGAATTCCCCTTGCATTACATGAATTGACCTGGGCAAAGGTTCGTTCACTTGCCAACCTAGTGAACTGCTTAGTGGGGGAATAGAACTATAGGTTGCCTGTTCCTTACTATACCACAGGGCTTATTATCATTTAGTAATAATCCATTTTAAGTTGAAAGATATAAATAAAAATACAGACCTGGATAAGTAGGTATGTCAGCATCGCCATCCTCATTTTTTTGTTCTTTGTCATCCGAAGATACATCATCACCTTCCTTTGTTTTCTTTGTTGATGAAGGAACAATGGTCAACTCTGGATGATCATCAGTCTTTCTGGATGAAACAATCTCAAGATCGATTTCTATGCCTTCTTCTTTATCTTCTTCAACATCACCTTTAAAATCAAATGAAATCTTTGAATTTTTCAAACCCTTAGAACGTGGGAGAATACGTAGAGTTAACTTGAAGGATTACGTTAAAAGCCAAGAAATGTAACCATTTGAAATCAATCCTTCCCGGTCACTGACCTTTACAAACCCTAAATAAAGCCGTATCTGTCATTTTTGATCGAAATTACCACAAAGAAGCCATTGCAATGTTAAGATTCAATGTTGAATGAAGCTACATCGTCATAATTTGTACAAAAGGAAAAGTAAATTTAATTCAAAAATACTCTGACCAAAAGATTTTATTTGGCCAGGATTGAGTAAATGCCCCAGGGTTTATAAAAAACCCAGTGTTCCTGGTGCACAGAAAAAGAAAGTAAATGTGCAATTCTCCTCTTTACACAAACTGTTATTGCATTTTAATTGTCTCTACTTTAATGCAAAATTATGACATTTTACTGTGACTTCTATAAATATAATACACAGTAAACAAAATAAAGGAAAATATTTCTTTACCTGACGGGCTATTCACCTCCGTATCCATCGCAATCAAGCTTTCACAGTTTATTAGTGTGTTAATTTTTATCTAGACAAAATATCATATTTATGTTTATATTTATTTCATCTTACCGTTTTTGATGCAATAAAAAAGCTGGGATTACCTACTGCCAAATTTCTTAAAATGGCTCCTTATACGAAAGACAATTCTTTTGATTTTAGGGTATTTCTATAAGTAATTTCATTCCATGGTTTCAGCCCACTTTTCAGGTGCCCCCAACGAGTTAGGTCCCCTTGAAAAATTGCTTTGAGTTAGGTACCCCTATTTAGCAGATAATTTCTTTGAATTGACACTTTTTGTTCTTTTGTCATTCCTAAAATCATGCTCACGCATGAACGCCTGCTAATAAGCTTTGTTGTTATGATGGCGGCTGTAAATCAAAACAATCACATTAGAAAAATAAAGCAAAAGATGGCGTGATAGGAAACGAAAGAAAAATTGGATGGGAAACTAGGTGCTGGGGTAAAAAAATTCAATAATTTGAAATATTTTGAAATATTCGATTTGGAAAATATAACCAGCCCCCAGAGCCTCCATCAAGACAGCTAGGTACCCTTAATGAATAGGTAACCCCAAAGAATTGCAAGGCATTAGCCCCCCTCTACTAACCTGGGCTGGGTGCCCTTCAGATTTCTGGGGGCGGCTGATACCATGCATTCCTATGATGAAGTATAAGCTGTAATTGTTTTATTTGTTCTGGCTTGTTTGTTGAGTGTCCCATGGAATATATCCAAATAAAGTAAGGCTTATCATGACGTCATCACAAAACTTTCAACCTTGATAACTTTTGATAGGAAGATTTTTTTTCAAGGCATGTTTTATACCTCGATTTTCATTAGCATTTCATGCTCTTTTCGCTTTAAAAAAATAAATCACTGTCCAGCCACTTTATGATGTCATCTGGCAGGTGGCCAGGTGGCAAATTTGGTGTTACTGTTTAAAATTAAGTTTTAGACCCTCAAGGATCATCTGTCTCAAATTAAATGCTTTTAAATCACCATCTGAAGTATTTTTATGCTAACAGATCCATGGCTTGGCAGCAGGTTTTAGGTGACCCCTAAGAATTCAGGTGACCCCTAAGATTTAGGTAACCCCTGGTTGCCAAATATTTTAGGTGACCCCTATGCCAATGACATGTCAAATTTTTTCGAAAATTTTTTTCAAACAATCAAACAAATACAACAGTTAGTTTAGTTTATTGCTAAATAGAATAAATGCCCTAAGAAATAAGAGATAAGCTAACTACTGAAGGTTCATGCTAGATTATCAAGGTTTTGTAAGTCAGGGTGCAGATCCCTAGCCAGACAAATTTATTATCTAAGTAAATGCAACAGGATTAAAGAATTTTTACAGATCAGTGCCGTAGGAAACATTTTCATATTAGGGGGGCTGAAGTTTAGTGACACCGCGAGGGCCAACCATGGTTTGGCCCGAGGGGGGAAATTTTGAAAATTTGAGCACTAGATTGCTTGAAAATGCACTCAAAACATGCACTTATAAGACAATTATGACAAATTAAAAGAGAAAAACTTTGCATTTTGCAAAATAACCATTGTTAAAAAATTATTTGGGGCATAGCCCCCCAGTTGCTACGGCACTGCAGATAATATATTAGATCACAAATTGTCAGTTTTTGAGCATTGCTTAGATTAAAATATAAGATGAGAAAGTGCCAACCTATGGTCTGGTACTAGTAGGCTGCTTATAATTCAATCACCAAACATAGAATCTAGCCCCCCCCAGGTCCATCTGAAAAAATTAGGTGACCCCTAACATGGTTAGTCCCCCCTAGCCACAGTGAAAAATCAGGTACCAATGCTGCTTGACCTTTTAGACCCCCCCTCAGGCCAAGGGGGGGGTTCCAGCCATGAGATCTCACTAATGAATACATAATACAATTAACATAAAGATTAAAGAAACGGTGTATTTCTTCTTGATACTTTAAGTTTCTTGCTTAAGCATTCATCAGTTGATTAGAAATAACTATCAAAACAAAATTCTACTTTTATTAAAAACAAATTCAATACAGTGTCTTCATATAAAAATTGACGTCAATTATTAGAATCAAAGTTTTCAAGTAAGTGTTTGTTAATGTGCCGGCATTTTGAAATGAGTTCAGATCTCGACTTCAGTAAATTGTCTTTACCCAAAGAGATTTTTTGTTCAAACAAAGATCACATTTTAGTCTACTTTTGTTGAGCGGTTTGCACTTCCATAATTCGCCACGTAACTTTAGGATTCGTCTTGTTACATGAATGCCCCAAAAAATTTGGTCGAGAGCTCGGTTTCAATTGCGTATTTGGCATGGTTGAACGCTTTCTTGTGGTTAGCATAATGTGAATCTCCAAGCAATTTTAAGTACGTAAAAATCTTTCAGCTTGATACTGGCAAAATTATCAGCATCTTGTCGGTAACTCTTTTTGAGTCCGACAATCCATCAATTACAGCCGGCTATAAGCCAGTAGGCAACATTTGTGTAAATTCTGTTTTTAGAAAAGGATTTGGCTTAAGGGGAGACTTTTACTGGCAATCTGCCAGTAACAAAGAAAATAGCCGGCAATTTGTCGACAATGAAGAAAAATATCCAGCAATATGCCAGCAACAAAGAAAAATAGCTATGGGGGGCAACTGTTATAACATTACCGGCTACACCAAACAGATAACCAGCAATTCACTTCCAAAAACAAAGCCGGCTAGTTACTAGCAAGAATTTTATGTCCTTTGAATCACTTGTATGGTCACATATTGCTTTTTGAAGGTTGTTTCTGCGAGACTGATGTACGTTTTGGGTTGTAAATTCTCGTCATCTGTTGTCAGTGTGGCTTCGAAAAGGGTGTTTTTAAGCAGTTACCATTCATGGGGCATTGATTTTTGACGATGCAGTTGCAAGTTTTGGTAGGTTGTACGATGTCTTGCTTTTTGAGTACTGCTTTATTATGCCCTTCGATGATGGCTTTCATATTGCATGAAGAGTTAGGGCTGTATTTTGATGGTTGGACAATTTACAAGTGTTTTCCCTCTCAATGTCCTTAATAGGTGCTTTCATGCATCTCAATAGCCAAAGAGTTCTAACTTGATTTTGAAAAAACAACCTTGCTACTTGTACAGACAAATCTTAGTGTCATTTTTCAAAAAGATTTTTGTTGAAATCGATTTTGCATTTCCCATTTTACCTTGTGCGACCCCCATTGGGAAATCCCCAGCTCAATTTCACATTTGTCGGTCGGTCAGTCGGTCGGTGGTTTAAACTGGAAACTTTCTTTTATTTTCCCACCAAAAAACTCCATTTTTGAAATTCCTTGAGCAATTGCGCAATCCTGGAATCCAACCGCAAACGTTGAGAAATAGCCTGTCCTGAAGCTACATTTTCTGTGTGTCCGAAGTGGAAGTTGTTTTAATAGAAGAAAAGGAGGTAAAAACAATTGATTTTTCCGATTCAAAATGAAACACTTTTTCTCAATTATTTAGAGTCAGTTGGCAGACACCAACCAAACTATCTGGTTGGTCTGGCGCCCTTTATGACATGAACTAGAGACGTTATGAAACCTGAAATCATATATAATATAGTCATAGACAGTGTAGCTGGAACCTCAATATTCAAGGATTAGAAAAAGCTATACCTGTTATCTTTTTTCTTTAAACAATCAACAAGTCATCAACATTGATAAATTACGCACACATTTCCTCAGAAACTTTTAAAATTATCTGCCATTATGACTTTCTTGAAGCCGTTCCGAAATTAACCAATCGGGTTATGCATCGGAATTCCTATGGGAGTTCTTTTCCGAGATTTGTAAAATAGCTAAGTCGGTAAAAAAACTTTTCCCGGGGGTTTGAGGAATAAACAGAACTGCTATCATTTGTTTTTTATTTAACCATTTATTTAAATTTGCGCTCAAAAATACTTAGAAAAATAAGTTAATAATATTCAATATACTATTTGTATCTCTCAGAAAATAAACACTTACAGAACGACATAGTTTATCATTTGGAGTACCCCATATTTGGACCATATTCTATCATGGGCGCAAAATAGGGTGGAAACTAAGTAGCTCCCTCAGTGCAGAATTGCCGCCTCATTTTTATTCGCCCGCGAGAAGATGTGAGCTAATCATTGTTTTCTCGCTCGCTCAAGGGGAAAAGGAAAGTGATCGATATTCTTTGTAGGAAAAACGTCAGAAACAAACCCAAAGACCAAAAGATGTATTTTGTTGTTGAGAATCGATCCTGTGAAGATGAAAAAGTTTCTGCTATGCGTTTTTTTCAGAACGCTGAAAAACTCTAATTTCGATCTTCCTTAGGTAAAGGGGTTGCGAGATTTGGGTTAGCAAGGCAAAAATCGCTAAAAAGCTGATAAAATCGTAATCCTTAAAAATCGAAGTTCCAGCCTCACTGATAGACAGTCTCAGCGACGACCTTTTTTTGAATATCTGCTGTTCACATATATTCAACCTAGAAATTGATCTGTTGTTCTCAATACTATAAAAATCCTACTCCTAGAAATTCACATCGGTTGTTCTTTGATTTCTGAGACCCTAGTTTTGTACCCTCACCCTGTCCCATAAAAAATTTGATCTGCTGTTCTTGAAATGCTATCTGCTGGTCACTGTCCACTGATGACGTTATCTCCTGTAATAGTGAATAGAACAACAGATGTTTTGAAGTAAATTGACCCTCCTAGAAAATGAGAGCTACTTTTCACTTTTTCATAAAAAACCATCTCCTAGCAAAGAACAGCAGATATATTTCATAAAAATGGCTCGTCGAATATAGCCTGGTTAACCAAGCCAGTTTTTACAAGGCCAAGATATGGCTGAAGACAATATAGCGTTATAGGTGCTTTAATGATTTTCATGATGTACGGAATTTTAAGTTTGCCTTGAAAAATTGGCTTGGGCGAAGCGCGCGTTCATATTTTGATGAACGCAGAAGTCGGTGAGACTCGGCGAGCATTTGGCCTCTTCTAATTGGCCATAATAGACCATGTGATAAGGAACGAAATTTTTCGTTTGTTTTGAAAACGCTTTTCACTTCTCAACAAAAGACTTTTTGAACATATTTTATCTGTACTTTTTGCATAAAAGGAAATATATCTTTTTCTCTCTCCCTCTTTTAATTTGAAAAACCTTTATATAACTGAATAGACCTTTTTTTAAAGATGCAGCCATGTTGAATAATTATGTACTCCAGCATAAAAACAATGATACAGCCATGCATAATTAATGTATCATGCATATTTTAAAAATTAGACATGGCTGTATCATTGTTTTTAGTCTGGAGTACATAACTAGCAAGTAGCTGTAGCTATGAATGCCCGCCGATAGCAGATATTAGGCCAGAGGAACTTAGTCATGAAGAGAGCAAGGGAATCATAATCAGACTATAAATTGGTGAAACGAGTCTTCATAAAAAGTGCTTAATGTTACTAGAGCGGTTAAAATTTTCTCAGTAAGATCCATACATAACGAAAGTGTCAATTAAAAAAAAACTTGTTAAATCTACACTTCCTGATGCAAAGTGACCTAAATTAAAACCATTACAGGTTTCGCAACATGTTAAGAACTAGAATGATATCAAAGTTGATTTTCTTCAATCACCAGGTAAAAATCACTTTTGAAAATCCAAACATAAGAATGTGTACTGTGAAACTGAAAGTGCTTCCCTTCCATAAAGAATACATAATGCAGATTAAAGGTGAATTCCAAAATGAAATTTAATACAATTTAAGTCATTTGATTTGAAATTTAAAAAGTAAGTAAGTTTGGACTGGTGGCATACTTTAGATATAATTTATTTGTATCTAAGGCTACTGAAAATTATCTGAAAAACTTTAACAATCTTTATACGTGTTTCTGCAAAAAGTTTTCAGCTAGAAATTTCTTCATGGTTACTAAAGATATGAATTTGATAGTTGATCTCAAAATTGGCAGTTGAATCAGATACTTTTAATAAAGGTATTAATTTTCAGGGATTTCACAGCCTTTGTTCTTATTTATGAAAGACCATAAAATAAAATCCTAAGAAAATCTGAAAAGGCTGAAAGGGGCCTTCATCGAAAGTTAGTCACCATGAAAATATTAAAACATCATCTACTGTACACAATTTTTTCTATTGCTGTAATCCACTTCCACTTCCCTGGCAAGCAAGAAAGCGGAGATTCTTCAACGAAATGACTGTTGATACATAAAAATACCAAAACTTATTTTATCACTTTTTGAAAATAACTTAACGTGGGAAAACACGAAAATAAGTCCTCATTGCAAAAAGCTTAAATTTTGTGAATAGTGGATGCCCAACTGTGAGTATAAATTAATGGTATATAGAATAAATTATTATGTGCGATTAATCATTGTGAATACACCATTTAACAGTGTCGACTGCGCATGCATATGAACAATTTTCCATTGTTTTGATTTTGGCAACCACGGGAAACTTCACTCTCCCCGGTATAAAATGGTAGGTAAACATCCAGTTCTCATAAGAAAACTCAGCAGAGAAATGGTAGGTAAAGAACTCCTTTTAATCATAACTTCTTTTTCTCTCGATGAATTTTTGTGAAATTTTCAGGAGAGATACATAAAATTGTCATTAATATCATGTTCAAATATCTAAAACATTCTCTTTAAAGGAAAGAAAAAAAATGGCAATATTTACATTTCTCTAACCTTCCACAGTACTAAAGTGAGTATTTTTACCTACTGCCTCTACGGTGGAGATGTCGAGACTGTTAAACGGTGTATTGCTGAAGAATTACCAAATTTAAATAATGCAAATTAGGGCTTAATTAATTAATCCTGCATTATAATTAATCCTGCATTAATTTGTCCTCGCATAAATTCATACTCTTAAGGTAATTCCTACAAAACATAAATTGATCCAATTAAAGTAGTGCCAGACTTTGTATTTCATCAAGTTTGTTTATTTCACTCCCATAAAAACAGATTCATCTTGTCTTCAATCCATATGTTTTGAAAATAAAGGCCAGGTGAATTTCAGATACCGTGTCCTGTTGTAACCACCGTCAACATGGTTAAAAACTTTTCACTTCACAGGTGGGTACAACATTGTGTTTGTATCTTATTCGACGTCTGGTTCTAAAAAGTCAAAAAGTTTGTTCAGTTTTGATTTGAGCAAAGTATATATGCTCCTGCGTTCAACATAAATATGGTACAGTGTGCCGTGGTTGTATAGACCTTTTTTTAAGAGGCAGCCATGACATAACTCAAAATATTTCAAATATATACTATTTGAATGGTTACTTGCATCAAAGAGGCGCAAATACCGGGTGGGCAAAAAAAAACAAGTCCATATATTTCATTCTTAATTGACGATAGATCGAAAAAAGATGTGCAATCACGATTTTGCACTTTTATTCTATAAGTATTTTCCCAATTTTTTGCCAAGTTTTAGCATCGAGTCTAAAAGTGAAAGGGAGATTTTACGTTAAGTGGTATTATTCGACTTGTTCAAAATACCTAAAAATTGACGTCAAAATAAATTTTAGAAGTAACAGCATAACCGATTCATCTAATCTAACCAAGATATACCGTATATTACAAAAGTTAAATAGATATCGTAGAAGAAGCACAATACAGGTTGTTTTACAATAAACAGTTCAACCAAACAACATTTTTATACAATGTCCTTCTTTATCATGAACAGCTTGCAACCGGGGGACAAATTGTTTGAATGCTCTACGGATCTCTTGAACTTCTCCTGCAACTTCCGGCCAAACTTTTCGAATTCGTCTCTTTAATGACTCTTCATCTTTGAAAGCACGATTAAATCGATTCTCATATACTTTCCTTTCAATCCTATCCCAAAAATAGAAATCCAAAGGATTACAATCCGGTGAAGCAGGTGGCCAATCGGTGTATTTGATGAATCGACTTTTTAACTGCTCCTTTAGAAAATCTTGTACCAGGTTTGAGCGATGAGATGGAGCTGAATCTTGTACGAAGATCCAGTCCTTACGTTTCAACATCTGATTGATGTCTAGAAGAAGATACTTTGAAGATGCGTTTTATATCTCTTGGCATTTACTTTAACATTATTGTTCGTAACAAAAAAAGGTTTTGTGGCCCTGTGCCACAGGCAGACACCATCACTTTTTTTGACTGTCAGTTTTTTTCATGATACAAACGTTTATCAGGGACATCAGCCTTTTTTCCTTGGCTATTTTGTGAATTAATGTGTACATCAAGAGTAAAGTCTTTCTCGTCTTGGAACACACACTTCTCTACGCTTCTTTTGTGGGAAAACCGTTCAGCCAAAGCACCAGATCTTTCCGTTCGTCGTTTCTTTCTTCCTTCGGTAACTCTCGGGGTCTTGATTCTTTTATACTGCTTCCATCCATTTCGTTTCACCATTCTTCGCACTGACAATCTCTTTATTCCCGTTATCTTTTCAATCTCTCGCAGTGATTTGTGTGTTCCAGGTGATTCTTCCTGCGAGCAAATCAGTTGCTCAACAATTTCTTCGTTTTCTGCGGTTGTTACAGTTATTGGGCGGCCGGAGCCGGGTTTTCTGTCCATGGTCCCGCTTTTTTTTAATCGATTAATGAGATTTTGCACAGAACCTTTATACCACTTAACAAGACCGCTAGAGCTAGCATGGTATTGTTTAGTTTCTCCCCTGTTCTGATAATATTTTCACTTGAAGTCAATTTTTAAACAATTTAAAAATAGAAAGGTCCCTGAAATATCTTCTAACTCTCTTTTGAATGCGTGAAACTTTCTCAAACTTTCACAGAATTAATATAATATCTTTATTTTTTTCTACCCAAAGATGCCAGCTAAAAAAAAAAATAGCGCGTCAAAAATCCTAATTTGAAATTTGGACTTGTTTTTTTTAGCCCACCCGGTAATATGTATTTCAACAACCAACATGCATGATTTGACAGTGAAAGGCACAAAATCGTGAAAATATCGTCTCCCTATAGTGATTCCGCGAAATTAAGTCCCCTTGAAATTTTTGAATTTCGCGGATAGGCCGAACCGCAAAATTTAATCCCCACGAAAGTTTATCCCATTAAAGTATTTTCAAAGTTTGCTTAATCTTCAATATTGGCATAAAGAATTATTCACAAAATAGCATCAAATACTCCATAATCCATCGTTTTTCGACTTTTGTTCTGCCTCTGTTTACATTTTTCTGCTCGCTGCTCCCCATGCTCAACCATTTTTTGCTGTAACACTGTGCTTTAAATGTCCACGAGAATGAATCAGTTCATGTTAGTCATAGTATATTCTCATTGGCATGTCTCACTCACTAAACCTTCTGTAAGAAACTCAATGTTGGTACCAGTTTTTGGCAAGTTGTGGCGCAAGAAGGCTTACTCTTTGAAAAATTACTTTCGGCGCATGCAATATCCATATAATTATAGGGTACTCTGGGTTTCGTCTTTCCACCAAAAATTTCAATTTAATTTCCTTCAAAATGAAGTCACTATATGGGTAAACAATATGAATTAACGGTCAATTTCCCTATTGTCTATTAATTATGTCTTTATAATATCAGTAGGGTTTCGGTAGAGCAGCGCATAACATTCTGACAATCGTATAAGGTTTGATCTAGCCTGGGTATCCAGACTCAAAATTTCAGAAAAAAACACTCTTACCTCAACATACAAAGTTTCTAAAATTTTAGAGTCTGGTGCAACTAAAAAAGTCTGATACAGTTTGTTTGATACTGCCTGTGAGTGAACCCTTGTCGACAGACTATCAAAACTTTGTAAACCCAGGCAGACACACATAATTAACTTACTATAAAACCTCTTTTACAAACTCAAAAACTTTCGAAACTACTTTAAGCTACATCAAAACATCAGCCACATTTATAAAGGCTCCTTTCCAGCGGCCATTTTGTTTAGAAATGAACCTGCATTTTCATTTTCATTTGTTTATCTTTTTTTGCAAGGTCAGCTTTTTCCATAAATTATGCGCGCGCATCGAAAAATATCAAAAACCCCGCGAAAATTCTGCTCAGCGACTGGGCGCGTACTGACCAATTAGAGACACTCGCATATGCAGGGACAGATATCCCTGCAGACGAGTTACTTTGACCAGACCGTAAACCAGAGACAAAATATTAAGAAAAACTAGACGGTGAATAATAGTTTACGGTCTGGATATCCAGGCTAGGTTTGATCCAATATATCAGTTTGATAGTAATTCTATGAGCAAACAATGTCCCTCAAGTAAATCCGGTTGAGCAACTACGTTAAAAATATATTAACCACGCAAAAATCTTGTGTGCTGTTTGTTGTTTTTAGTGAAAGCTGTGGACTGGCAGTACAGAGGGGACTTTTGATTTCTCGCTTTCACAAATGCTATGTGTAAAATGCACGAAAGTTAAAAAATATATCACGAAAAAATCGGAAGAAACATGAATCTGAATTCTGAATATGAATATTTTTCTGGCGAGCAGGTCCGCTATGTTAAGCAACAAAAGCCCCTGCGGGGGGGGGGGGGGGGGCAATTATTCAACATGGCTGCCTCTTTAAAAAAAGGTCTATATGAAAGAGAAGTTGAGTAAATAGGAAGGAAGGTGTATTTATTTAACAAATTCCTTATTTCTATATTTTTGCTTTTTNCCTGGGTTCTTAGGCAAAAATAGGTGCTGGTATGTGCGGACGGTTAGGGTCGGGTTTTTCACCTTTTAAAGTCTCTCTAAGGGTTACAAAAATCAGGAAATTTCAAAGTAGTCTCTCTAAGGGAGGGAAAAATCACGATTTTTAGAAAAAAAATTTGATTTTGTGAGAAAAAATTACAAAAAAGTCTCACTAAGGGTAGGAAATTTTTGAAAATCAGAGAAAATTTTTCGAAAAAGTCTCTCTAAGGGTCACTTTTTCACTAAAATTTGGTCTCTCTAAGGGTCGGTTTTCGGAGGTTCGTCCGCAAATACCCCTCATCACCAACCCTAGTACCCCCCATTTGCACACCTATGCCCTTATGCACTTATGCCACCTTTTCCCATTTGTTCATCAAGATGTGTTAAAAAATACGTACATTTTTACCACCTCAATTTACATTGGTCATTTGTGTTCTTTGTGTTAAAAGTGGAAGTTTTCCAAGCTTTTCCAAGCAAAAAGAAATTCGCATTTGTTTCTACATTCTGGGTCAAAAGTGGAAGAATGTTATTGTAATGGCGCAATAATCGAATGCAGAATTTAGAAAAGTCGCAATTATTTGTCCGTCGCTATGATGTAATCAAAACAAAAGATGGGGCGTCAAAACCAAAACAACAAATCGAAAGTAAAAAAATAAATTTTTACAGTCAGTCAAGCGACAACAAAATGGAGTGTTTTCAACGATTATCTGACGATTATCTGACGATTATCTGTCCACAATAAATAATGAAGATGCTGAAAACCTTGGAATTCGTATCAATGTTCCGAATTACATTGTGGAAAACTATAAACAAAAACAACAACAATCCAGCGAAAAACAACAACAAGAAAAGAAAAGAAAAACCACAAAGAGAAAAACACAAAAAGAAGAAACAAACACAGACATGATCAAATCGATGCAAAAATCTCTAAGTAAGGTGAGTACTGTATCTAACTTTTTTCTCATAGACTTCTATAAGAATATTTCCAGGGTGAGTTTGAGATAAATATTGTAAGTATTGTGATTTATATTCTTGCAAAAAAACATGTATTTATTTTTTCCATTTTCTATTATATATTTTCAGGCTAAAATCATTCTCGACAAGGAAAAGAAAAAACCGACCAAACCGAAAGCAAAAAAAAAAAAGTTTATGGAGCTGCTCCGTGACGATGAAGTTGATCAAGAGGAGACAACTGACTTTGATAAAATATGTACTTCACCACCAAAACGATACGCTCCAAATTTTTCTACTATTTCTATGACGCACAAGACACAACATACAACACCTAATACACTAACACCATCCACTTCAACCCAATCAAGACCCGCCCCGTCAATCAAAAAGCCGAAAACCATCAAAGAATCTCATCCATCGACCACCGAAAGCGAAGACTCTGATTCTTCTGCTGAATCTGAAATTGAATTTGAAGAGGAACATGACCTTGGAGAGTTCGAGTCATGGAGCGACAGGTCGTTAACGCTGAACTTCATCAACTTGTATCAAGAATTCTATCCGAAATTTCATTCTGGGCGATACAAAAAAAAGCAGGTCTGGGACATGATACAGAAGAAACTTAAGTCGACGATAAAACCTGGAAATCCAGTACCCACTGCCGTCCAGTGCAAATACAAATGGCGTGCAATGAGTAAAACATATAACAAGTAAAATATTTATATTATTTTAACTACATCTACATGTTTGTTCTTTTCTATAAGCATAACGTTTATAAGCATACACAGACACATAAAAGGGTAGACACTTGCTTAAAATATCTTTTTTACCTGCCCTAGGGAAGGACCCCGGATAAGTGTATTCAGTGCAACAGTTGTTGACGAAAGTGTATGTAGATAATTTACTTCTAATATGATAACCGAAATCTTTCCCTTTAAGCGTGATCACAAACAACCGGAAGAAGTCAGGTGCCGCTAGAATAACATGTAAATACTATGAAGAATTGAACCGAATCCTTGAAACAAAACCCAATGTTGACCCTCATGACCTGGTTGGTAACGTGGATGATGATCTTAATGATTACGATGATGATGCAACCGTTCCGGAAGCTGAAGCTGTTGCCGAGAAATCAGTAGTGGAACAGCCAACACTGAAAGTTTTAGCGGTTCATTTTAGTACCTTTAAAAGTTTATTTTAGCGATACCGCAAAACGACCCTTTAAAGGTACAAATTAAAAAGATACCTGTAAGGTATATTTTCATTCGTACCTTACAGGTACATTTAGATACCTTTTGAGGTATGAAAATAATACTTCCAAACGAATTTTTTTGTCCCCGAAAAGGTATTCCTAAGTCACCAAAAAGGTAGTTTTCAAACGATACCGCAAAACGACCCTTTTAGGGTAAAATTTGTCTGATATACCATTAATGTGCTTTAAAAACACCACCAAAAGGATTCAAAAGTGCCGATAAGCGGTTTTAGTTTCCACCCACGGGTTTTTTTCATCACTTACTGGGGTGCGAAAAGGTTTTCCTTAACCTCCTAGGTATTTTGAATTTCCTATCATTCTTCACTAGAACCTTACTAATTCGAAAACTCATAAAGTTAATAGGGAGAAACGCCCTTTTTTTTTTAGATTGCCTTAAATGAAATTTACAATTGATAATATCGAACGAAAGCCAAATAATTCTAAATGGAATGATGTTCATAAATTAAATAAAAGACAATGAACAAACAAGAAACCGATTCTATACAGCTAAAATTTATACACTATTTACTATCAGTAAGATATTCAATCTTTTCATTATTCCTACCGTGATTTTTTCTGT
>NW_027104138.1:635821-640180 GCF_902728285.1 Clytia hemisphaerica | reverse complement strand
CCCCTGTATCATCTCAGAAGAGAGTTAAAGTATTACCTGCGAGCCGAGCTCTATTTTTTTGCAAAAGATTGTTTGCGTACTGGTTCTGCGTTTGCAGACTGGTTCCAAATAGCGCTCGCTTTAACGACTTATCATTCCAAGAAGAAGCTTTCAAATAAATTGAAAACAAACTGAAAGAAAAACTTCAAGCTTGTTTACGAGATGGTCAAAAAGGATTTATGTAAAACCAAAAGTAAGTGAGAAAAGTGAAAAATATGTTTGCCGTTCATGCCCTCTACTCAGCTTGGTAAAATCCGTGTGTTTTCATTATAAGAAATATCTCGCAAGTCATCAATGACGTAAGCAATTAACAAAAGAAAAAAATGAAAGATCAAAGAGATTTTCTTTAACCAAGATTTATGATGCCTTCGCCAATCTTGGGAATCTCCATTTTTCGATAAGTTATTCGCGCTTTTCGTGACGATTACTCTCACATAAATCTTATCACCACCAGGATTGGCGAAGTTTGTGAAGTTGAAGCACCTGAAGAATTGACTTTTTCAATCATCTACGGTGGAGCTCAAGTTAGTTATCTGAAATTGGAATCGTCTAAAAGACACGATGTGCAATGAATTGTAACAAACAGTGATTGTTGATTTGAAAGTCGTTAAAAGTGTACTTTTTTATCAATATTTCACACGAAGGAAACTGTGTCGAGCTGATTTTTACAGAAATGCTTTCTAACATACTCATCGTTTTGGACAAGTATTTTTTGGAGTGGGAGTTGAAGCGTTTTTTCTTACAAAGCTTTTTTGTCCACAGGTAGCCATTTTTTATTTTTTTAGAAAAATCTGGGTTTTTCGTGTGCTTCCGTGCAAAGTTGGATCTTTCGGATTCTACTCGTTCTTTTCTGGAATTTTTTTTACACAGTACGGGAAATAGGTCAACGCAGATAACTACCAAAAGAAATTTTCCAGAGGTTTATTTTTTTATGACTTTTCTGGGTTCAAAGACGTTCGGTCGCCAACTAGACAGACCGGTTGCCAACTGGGCAGGAGGAGACTCTATTGGGACTATCTGACAAAACATGGGATGGCAATTCGGCCACTATTTTATACCGAACTTCCAAAGTCATTTCATTTGAGTTATCGAACAGTATTTTAAAAAATACACGATTTCTCTTTCACACAGACTAGGCTTTTAAACGAAATTATGAAAAAAATCTATCATAGAGTACCCTGCCCAGTTGGCGACCGAAATTTTCTGATTCAAATTTTTCACCTACTTTTTACTTTTTTGAAAATCCTTTTCGACCAACGGTTAGACAACTTTTAACATGCTCTTCCTGTTTGTTTTGATTTTTTATTTGAGGCAATCTTCTTAGAATAAAAAACTTTCGAAGCGAGCGGTACTAGTGCCCAGTTCCCGACCGACGTACCAGTCTGCGACCGATCGCAAGAAAGAGAAAATCAGTGCTCTACTTGCAGGTAAGGTCATATTAATTGATCAGGATGATAAAAAAACTCATAAGCTTTCCCGTATTAAATTTATTTACACTTGTTCTCTTGTTTTAAAATAGCTCACTTACATTTCCCTTCGGCATGTTTTTGCAGAATTTTTCTTCAAGTCGCCATTTTTTTCTAAAGTTTGTTTTTGTTTTGTTTTGAAAGTGGCAGTCTATGGAGAGTCTTCATTTGATAAAAGCGCGGGAATTTTTTATGTCTACCCGGAGATTCAATATACCGGTTTTCCTTGTTATTTCAATCCGGAGCTAGAAACTTCGCATTGGAGCTGTCAAGTTAAAGACCGCGGGCATGCCACTTGAATGTTTTGATCGCAATGTAAAGTCTTCTTTTTTTCTCTTTGCGTCTAGAATGTTTTGATTGCAATGTAGAGTATTCTTTTTCATTTTTTGAGTTTGGTCGGTCGCAGACTGGACGTCAAATTTCGAAGCTGATTGCATCAACTTTTTTATCAATATTTCGCACGAAGGAAACTGTATTGAGCTGATTTTTACAGAAATGCTTTCTAACATACTCATCGGTATGGACAAGTATTTTTTGGAGTGGGAGTTGAAGCGTATTTTCTTACGAAGCTTTTTTGTCCATAGGTAGCCGTTTTTTATTTTTTTCGAAAATACAGCTACAGGGTTTTTCGTGTGCTTCCGTGCAAAGTTGGATCTTTCGGATTCTACTCGCTCTTTTCTAGAACTTTTTTTACACAGTACGGGGAATAGGTCAAGGCAGATAACTACCAAAAGAAATTCTCCAGAGGTATGTTATTGTATGAGTTTTCTGGGTTCAAAGACGTTCGGTCGCCAACTAGACCGTTCGCCAACTGGGCAGGGGACTCTTACATGCGAGTGTCTGTACTATGCTAGGGTGCGCACTCGTCGGGATTTTTTGCGTGGAAAAAGTCGAAAATCAAAATTAGAACATTCTATCCATCATAACTTATCCTTAACAACTCCAAACTTGTTCATTCTTTTTTTTTAAATACTCTGAATTTATCAGAGAAAACAAAGAAAAAAACCCCATCCCATTACCTACCTTCAATAAAAAGATATACCATTTATTAGACATCAAGGTGAAAAAATGGCGACTCGGAATTCGTGGCACCACCGTCGACCTTGACCACCATTTTTCAAATGGCTATTGCTATTGAGCTGGATTAGTTATAGACTCGCGGTTTTTTTTATAAAACGCGGGAAAGATATATAGTACTTTAGTTTGTCACGTGGTAGCCTTTTCAATAATCTACGGGCCGTCTTTAAATTGAGAAAAAAGAAGAAATTTCAATTTTTCGGCACTTTCCTGAATTTTTATCAGAACTAACATATATCGTTGGAAAGCTAAGGGTTTCAGCTTTTCATTGGTAAAATTTGTTTTTAGCTATCATTTCCAGCTCATTAGCGATAGGCTAAAGTTTAACAGTCATCGGGCCGATTTTCAGCTCATTAGCGATAGGCTAAAGTTTAACAGTCATCGGGCCGATTTTCAGACCGCGTCAGCAAAACTCCTCACGCCCGCCACACGGAAGACTAGATTTCATCCGCCATTTTTGGCGCGATTTTGGTGCTTCCGAAAATTCTTTCTTGCTGGCATGGTGTAAGGAGGCGATTCTTTGAAAAGGTGGTTTTTTTGTGGTTTGAAAATGGAATAACTTTGGAACTACTTAACCAATTTTAAAAAATGACCCCTCATTTTTCTCACAAAGGTAAGGACTTTCAAATAAAATTAGTTTGGTTTTCAAAATTTGAGGGGAAAATTTTGGCCTGACCACCCTAACTATGCACTCTAAGAGGAACAAGAAGTATATATGATTGATAAACTTGGTGGAGTTATCAAAAAAAAATTGTTGTCAGTGAGATTTAACAGTAAGTGAAAATACAGGCCAGCTATCAACCAGTCTCATGTTTCGACCAATCGTCCCATCCAAGACCCAAGTTAGAGCAGTTGTAGTAACTACAACTGCTATAGTTGACGGTAGAGTCCCCTGCCCAGTTGGCGACCGGTCCAGTTGGTGACCGAACGTCTTTGAACCCAGAAAAGTCATACAAAAACAAACCTCTGGAGAATTTCTTTTGGTAGTAATCTGCCTTGACCTATTTCCCGTACTGTGTAAAAAAAGTTCTAAAAAAGAACGAGTAGAATCCGAAAGATCCAAATTCGCACGGAAGCACATGAAAAACCCGGATTTTTCGAAAAAAATAAAAAATGGCTACCTGTGGACAAAAAAGCCTCGTAAGAAAAAATGCTTCAACTTCCACTCCAAAAAATACTTGTCCAAAACGATGAATATGTTAGAAAGCATTTCTGTAAAAATCAGCTCGATACAGTTTTTTTCGTTTGAAATATTGATAAAAAAGTTGACGCAATCAGCTTCGAAATTTGACGTCCAGTCTGCCGACCGACCAAAAACTCAAAAATGAAAAGAAGACTCTACATTGCGATTAAAAAATTCCAGACGCGAAGAGAAAAAAACAGACGTAAAAAATTCCCGCGTTTTTATCAAATGAAGACTCTCCATAGACCGCCACTTTCCAAACAAAACAAAAACAAACTTTAGAAAAAAATGGCGACTTGAAGAAAAATTCTGAAAAAACATGCCAAAGGGAAATGTAAGTGAGCTATTTTAAAACAAAAGAACGAGTGTAAATAAATGTAATACGGGAAAGCTTATGAGTTTTTTATCATCCTGATCAATTAATATGACCTTACCTGCTAGTAGAGCACTGATTTTCTCTTTTTAACGATCGGTTGCAGACTGGTACGTCGGTCGGGAACTGGGCACTAGTACCGCTCGCTTCGAAAGTTTTTTATTCTAAGCAGATCGCCTCAAATAAAAAATCAAAACAAACACGAAGAACATGTTAAAAAT
>NW_027104138.1:589792-635749 GCF_902728285.1 Clytia hemisphaerica | reverse complement strand
GACACCCCTGTCTCAGTGACCCGGTGGCTTTTAAAATTTCACCGGGGATAAAAAATTTTCTTTGGAAATCCAGTGGGGATTTTTCAAAGACAGAAAATACCAGTGGGGACACAGAATTAGAATAAAAATTTCAGTGGGGATTTCGAAATTTTCTTTTTTTTCCAAGTTTGTGGAAACAGTACAGTAAGTGTGATAAGCAAGCAATTTTATTTCAATCTTTATGTAATTATATGGATATGCATAATGCATAATAACATTTTTCGGTTGACATTACAGGGCCCATGGGCACCAAGCCTATCAGTGAGAGTGACTGATACGCTTGGCGCCCAAAGGTAAATTTACTGACCCAAAGTAGACCCCGCCTAATTCTTCACCCAGTTTCACTAATACGCTTTGCACCCAAAACGCGTTAGAACCTAGACCCTTCACTGATACGCTTCGCACCCAAAACAGTTAAACCACACCCTTCCACTGATACGCTTCGCACCCAAAACGCGTTAGAACCTAGACCCTTCACTGATACGCTTCGCACCCAAAACACCTTAGAACCACACCCTTCCACTGATACGCTTCGCACCCAAAACCTTAAAAACCACACCCTTCCACTGATACGCTTCGCACCCAAAACGCGTTAGAACCTAGACCCTTCACTGATACGCTTCGCACCCAAAACATCTTAGAACCACAAACCCTTCCACTGATACGCTTCGCACCCAAAAACGCGTTAGAACCTAGACCCTTCACTGATACGCTTCGCACCCAAAACACCTTAGAAACCACACCCTTCCACTGATACGCTTCGCACCCAAAACGCGTTAGAACCTAGACCCTTCACTGATACGCTTCGCACCCAAAAAAACCCTTAGAACCACACCCTTCCACTGATACGCTTCGCACCCAAAACACCTTAGAACCACACCCTTCCACTGATACGCTTCGCACCCAAAACGCGTTAGAACCTAGACCCTTCACTGATACGCTTCGCACCCAAAACACCTTAGAACCACACCCTTCCACTGATACGCTTCGCACCCAAAACGCGTTAGAACCTAGACCCTTCACTGATACGCTTCGCACCCAAAACATCTTAGAACCACACCCTTCCACTGATACGCTTCGCACCCAAAACACCTTAGAACCGCACCCTTCCACTGATACGCTTCGCACCCAAAACGCGTTAGAACCTAGACCCTTCACTGATACGCTTCGCACCCAAAACACCTTAGAACCACACCCTTCCACTGATACGCTTCGCACCCAAAACGCGTTAGAACCTAGACCCTTCACTGATACGCTTCGCACCCAAAACATCTTAGAACCACACCCTTCCACTGATACGCTTCGCACCCAAAACGCGTTAGAACCTAGACCCTTCACTGATACGCTTCGCACCCAAAACCTTAGAAAAAAACCCTTCACTGATACGCACCCAAAACACTTAGAACCACACCCTTCCACTGATACGCTTCGCACCCAAAACGCGTTAGAACCTAGACCCTTCACTGATACGCTTCGCACCCAAAACACCTTAGAACCACACCCTTCCACTGATACGCTTCGCACCCAAAACGCGTTAGAACCTAGACCCTTCACTGATACCTTCGCACCCAAACCCAAACCTAACCCTTCACTGATACGCTTTGCACCCAAAACACCTTAGAACCACACCCTTCCACTGATACGCTTCGCACCAAAACGCTTAGAACCTAACCCTTCACTGATACGCTTCGCACCCAAAACATCTTAGAACCACACCCTTCCACTGATACCTTCGCACCCAAAACGCTTCTGATTAGCACCCAAAACACCTACACCCTTCACTGATACGCTTCGCACCCAAAACGCGTTAGAACCTAGACCCTTCACTGATACGCTTCACACCAAACCAACACCCCTTCCTGACGCTTCGCCCCAAAACACCACCACACCCTTCCATGATACGCTTCGCACCAAAACGGTTAGACCTAGACCCTTCACTGATACGCTTCGCACCCAAAACACCTTGGACCCACACCCCACTGATAGCTTCGCGCCCAAAACTAGAAACCTAGACCCTTCACTACGCTTCGCACCCAAAACATTTAGAAACCACACCCTTCCACTGATACGCTTCGCACCCAAAACACCTTAGAACCACACCCTTCCACTGATACGCTTCGCACCCAAAACGCGTTAGAACCTAGACCCTTCACTGATACACTTCGCACCCAAAACACCTTAGAACCACACCCTTCCACTGATACGCTTCGCACCCAAAACGCGTTAGAACCTAGACCCTTCACTGATACGCTTCGCACCCAAAACACCTTAGAACCACACCCTTCCACTGATACGCTTCGCACCCAAAACGCGTTAGAACCACCCTTCCTCATACGTTCGCACCCAAAACCCTAGAACCACCCCCCTGATACGCTTGCACCAAAATGCGTTAGAACCACACCCTTCCACTGATACGCTTTGCACCCAAAATGCGTTAGAACCACACCCTTCCACTGATACGCCTAGCACCCAAAATGCCTTCGAACCACACTCTTTCACGTTTAACACTCAAAATAAAATATCAAACCCAGATCTGTTCTTTGAGAAATAATTTGTTGCACCGAAAATGAAATAGAGCCCTGACGTTCTGACTGTTCCGTGTTTCACCGAATACGAAATAGAACCGTTCCCCTTTACTCAGACTATCGGTATTAGCCCTGCAGTGACTTCCCATCTGATCTGAGAAAAAATTCAGTCTTCAAATGCTAACAAATGTGTCAAGGGAGTGATTTACAGTTATAGTTTCAAAAGTAAAGCCTTTTTATAAGAATAATCCTATAATAATACAAGGCTGAAATTTGGCCAAAACCTAAGAACAAGTTAAAAACAATGTGAGCCTCAGATTTCAGAAATTGCTGAGAAGTACAGATTTCCATTTTAATTAATATGACAAGGACATTTAAGTCTGAAAAACTCATAAAATTCAAAACAGCCAAGCCAGAGCCATAAGTTATTGGTGTTTTATAAAAAACTGTGGTATCTAAGGAAACTGCTTCTCATATGTTATTGTACTAATGTACACGGTTGTTTAGTAGCATCATGGAATTATTATAGACCCTGGATTAACAACTGACTGATTTTTACTGGTATCTCATGTTCAAGCCTTGTTCGCAGTAATGACATTATTGTTCACCCTCCTGCAACACTCAAACTCATCTAATTAATCACTAATTATACGTCGTTATGATGTTTTAAAATGCGAGAAAGACCTAAAAAAATCCACCGTGCCACCAAAAAATTTTCATACCACAGTGGAGCTATCAGACTCAAGCCTAATCTATGTCAATCTCAGCTCTTCTCAGAAAGTTATTCCCAATTTAACATTTTGTGTCATTATAAGCATTTGATTTGATTTTACTCGTCCTATGATTTTTTTCTCACACCAGATTTCATAAATGTATCCGCTTGGTATTCTCACATTTATTTTCAAACTTTTTGCCAACAAAAGTACGAATAGAAAAAGTTAGAGAACATTCTAGAAATAAGAGTATTAATCATTTTTCAAATCAGAGTCCTTCGAACCGCCATGACATTTATCCTTTGCCGGACAAATTCCAGTACATCGATTGTTTTCTGAAACAATAGAAAGACAATACTTGGCTCTCCACCATTTCATTTTCCATGTTTTATCCAGAGTCTCTATAATAAGTCCATGGTAGCCATAACTACTCAAAATACTTTGTGATTGTTTTAACCTACGTGTAGCGCTTAATAACTACTTGTGGTATAAAAAAGGGAATTTCCTAAAAAAAAGAGATTTCCTAGATTCATTAGGGGTAAAAAAAAGACAAACTGAGCTTTCAAACTTGGTAATCAGATCATTTAGCTCCGGAAAATTATTTTTAATGATGATAAAACGAGACTGGGACCATTTGCTAGAATATGAAAAACGCGCGCAAAATTATGAGATGTTTGCCCAACTTCCTTATACGTGAAGCTATGGATGCCATCCTTGGTCGCTTTAGGCTCCCTGCGGTGGCAAAAATCCGTCGAAAAACACACGTCAAAATAATGGTTTCAATAACGTCTATCGAAAACACCGTTAGAATGTCAGAATGGTTATCTGCATCACCAGTCGAAATTTTGCGTGAATCGCATTAACAAAAATGAAATCATCGGCGTTTTTCGTTAACGACGGTATTGAAGCCGTCTGTTTTAACGTGTTCGTGAACGATCGTGTTTTTGGACAAATTGCCGATATATCGAATTAGGATTATTTTGAGATTTTGGCACAGCACTTCTTGGAATCCTCTCGTCAAAACGCTTCTTCTCAGCTGTACATGACTTTCTAAAAACGATGGAAACTGGCGGGCATCGCACCTGATAAGGTTTTGGACATTCCTTAACTAACCTCAGAAAATCTCAGCAGCAACCAGAAGGAGTTAGCTTTTGATACCCTAGTGACCTTCTGTGATCTGAGTGAAAAACATTTTTAAAAATAATAAAATCTGAAGGTAAAAACCCACAATTTTTTTTCCCCAATTATAAAATCAACAAAACATTTTTTGAAAAATCTGTATCATTCAGATCAGACTTTTCTATGAGGGGAAGCTGTGTTGATAATTTCAAGTCAATCGGACTATCCAATCCCGAGATATTTCCGCCTCCGCCACTAGATCAAAAACCCCCGGTTTTGCTATTTTGCGTAAACTAGCTTTAATAAAACTATTTATTGTTGTTGTTTGATTCTAAGATAAACATCCTAAAGTACCGGCCCTGACTATAAGAAACAAAGCCGACATTACGGTACTGACTATATTATAGACTAGATCCTAACATCTCCCTTAATACAATGAATAATACCATCAATAGTTTAAACGTTCACATCATGTTTCAAACTGTTTTGGCTTAGGAACCTCGCGCCTACTTCTAGTTGTGTATCTCATCTCATCACTGTCTTTTACGCTTTCCTGTTTAAAATCACTCATCTCCATATTGTAAGGTACTGTTCCGTCTGACCCACCGTCAGAGTCTGTTAAATCATAGGGAATAGTGTCTGATTCAGAGCCTTCTAAAAGCTCATTTTCCTTGGGATTGGGGTTTGAGGGGCCCTGGTGGGGAGCTAGGGGCAAGGGGACCCTTTCTCTAGGTAGGTGACTAGGTGTTGGCCTGATGATTGTATACCTTTCTCAGTTGATTTATTTTCTCAATATTTCGCTGTTAACGTTTACGATCATGACGTGTATGATCTTGGGGCCACTTCCTTTTGCTGACATTGTTTTATTTTAGCGTCTTGTATTGCCACTTTACTACCTGTAACAAAAAGTTCTAGTTTTGTAATTTATAATTTCATATCGTATGGTAACTTTTCTGGGGTAATCTTTCTTTGTTAAGATTCCTCTGAGGCATCTCAGGTCTGGGCTCATGAATTTTGGGTAAGTTGTCTGTCAATTGTCGAGCCATAAGAAGTTGTTTTGGTGATAGTCTACACTGTAAGGGTCAGTTTCTAATTCTAAGGATAAGTAGCCCCATTAGAATGTTTTGGTTGGATACTAACCAAGTCAGATGTTGCGGAAGATAAGGCGTAAACCTCGGCCACAATGAATAGTAATCACCAACAATTAAATAGTTCTCTCCTCCAAAATAGAATATATCGCGTATCGTTTTCATGCTCTATCCGGAATGCCTTGATGGAATGATGGACTCTTTGGCTTTGATGACAGTAATCTTGCACAAGTTCTACATTGTTTCACGATTGATTCAACGTCCCTAACCATGCCGGGCCAAAAAACACTCTGTTTTGATCGTCGTTTTTGCTCGCACCTTTCTATCCCGTTGTGTCCAGCGTGTATTCTAGTCAGAATTTCCAGTTCCAGAAATTGCATTTTTTTCGGTATAACTATGCTCTCAGTATGGCGAATACTGGTTGCGATTTAATAGCCAGTCATTATGAATGTGATATTGAACTTCTTCTAATAGTTTTTCTGCTTTAGTTTCTTTGGAAATTTTAGTAAGCATTTCGTTGGAGGCTGATAAGGTAGTCATAACGTTTTTCACGTGAATGTTAATTTCTTGTTCATAAATAATATCACTTTCTGATAGTTTTGAGCATGGTGTTTGCGAGAACGCATCTGCATCTATAAAGGTTTTTGCCTAGTACGTATGATGCTGTAAAATTAAATTTTAACATTCTCATTCTTTGAATCATGGGTGATAGTTCCGAAATAAGTTTAGTGTTCAATATAGGGATGAGGGGCTTATGATTGCTTTCTAAATTGAAATGTTGTAGTCCTTGTAGGACGTTAGAATGTTATCTATCTGCGTAGTAGGATATCTATTTCGACTTTGCCAAGGCCTTCGATACAGTTCCACACCGCAGATTACTCATCATTATCAAGAAACTCGACGCATACGGTATCAAAGGATACACGTTAGACTGGATCAAATCCTTTCTGTCGGATCGTTATCAGTATGTCAAGGTAAATGGTAAACTATCCAAGGAAGGTAAAGTACTCAGCGGTGTCCCACAGGGAAGTGTTCTTGGTCTATTACTTTTTGTGTTATATATCAACGATCTACCTGAGGTTACAAGCTCTGATATGTACCTCTTTGCAGACGACACTAAGCTTGTTGAGGAGATAATTAGTGCTGAATATGGAAAGATGGTCAAAGGACTGGCTACTCGGATTCCACCCAGATAAATGCCACGTGCTAACACTGGGAAAATTTTGGAACATCAAACATGCCCATCAATACAACATAGACGAGTTAATCCTGGAGCACGTGGATCAAGAAAAAGATCACGGAGTGATTATCGTCGGGTAACTGAATTTTGAAGAACACATCTTTGGCAAAATCAAGAAAACTAACTCAATCGTTGGTCTGATCAGCAGAAGTTTTGACTTTCTTTCACCAGAAATACTCCACACTCTTTTTATAGCGTTTGTCTGACCTCATCTTGAGTACGCTGAAGCCGTTTGGTCTCCACGACTCGTCAAACACATCGATGCCATCGAGAGTGTTCAGCGCAGGGCCACGAGACTGGTTAGCGGGTACAAGAACAAATCTTACGAATACCGTCTTCGTAAGATTAACCTTCCGACACTGAAAATCAGACGTAAAATTGGCGATATGGTTGAAGTATATAAACATCTTCACGTTTATGATAAATCATCGGCCTGTCAAAAGTTTGTCCTTCGCGAACACCCAAAACGTCGGCACGATTACGAGCTACAAAGAAACTTTGCAAATGATGGTGTCAGAGGGTATCAAACAAATTCGTTGTTCTACAGAAGTGTTGACATATGGAATGGTCTTGGAGCTGATGTTGTAGCTGCAACATCTGTCGCCAACTTCAAAGAAAAATTGCTCACAGAATGGGAAAAAGATCTTTCATAGATGTCGATAGACCTGGGAAATTATTACTGTAAATAAATAAATTGTAAATATAAGTTTATTCTCGTCATTCCCCACGTAGTAACTAATATCTCTAACTCTATGGGACAGTAGTTTTTCTTACTTCTGGATAGGACTCTTGAATCAACAGGCTTCCAATCGTCTTTATGTTTCTGGTATAGTATTACACTTATTCCGTTGATTAGATTCCCATATGTCCTTATTTCATTATCTTTAGTCGGATCATATAGAGCCAGGGTTTTCGGGGACGATAACACTTTTTTAACCTCGTTAAAAGTTTTTGTGTGATTTTCCGTCCATAGAAAGTCATTCTTCACACTAAGCAATCCTCGAAGTGGTTCAGCTGATTTAGACAATTTTGGACAAAAACGAGATAGTTGTTGTGCCATTCCTAGGAAGCGTCTAAGCTCTGTAACATTTTGTGGGTTGGGGAAAAGGCTTATTGATTTTACACGTTCGTTTAGTGGCTTTTCTCCTTCTGATAATATAGCAAATTCCAAAAACTCTACTCTGTCCTTGCTAAATTCACATTTGTCAGCATTTAAAGTAACTCTGTTGTCCTTCATTCGTCCTAAAAGTTTTTTCAATCTACTATCATTTTCATGATTTCTTTCACTTGCCTTAGACCCCCAAAATCTCTTTATAATATTTTACAAAGTCATTCTCACTGTTTATAATTTTATTTTTGTTCTACTTTTGGTCTTCCACCAAGTTGATTCCTGATATGATTGTAACAAGCTCCATAGCTTCAATTCCTGGTTCCGGGGGGGGGGTACTACCCTTGTCGACCGACGGGGGTGCTCCGCTGAGGTTCGAAAAATGGACCCTACGTGGGACTCGAAATTTGCGAAAAAAGTGACCCTGAATGGGACTTAAATTCTAAAATTTTCTACTTTTTCCCCAAATTTTCCAAAAATAGGCACCCTACGAGGGACTGATTTTTCTATTTTGGTGTTTTTGCGACCCTACCTGGGACTCGTGAAGGTTAAAAAAGGTACCCTGACCAGCGGAGCATCCCCGTAACCCATCTTGCCCTAGTACCCCCCCCCCCCGGTCCTGGTTGTCCCAGTAGTGGAGTGGTTACTTGGTCACAGACAATATCACTTCAAACATTGACTTTTTCCCAATTCAGGCTCGTAACGAAACACCCGTGTCATTTAAATCTATGCTTATCAGGTCCAACTAACTTTCGATCAAGTTTACTCAAATTTTTCAGCTGGATTCCAAATAAAGAAAAATGTTTTTTTTTTCCAATAACTGAAACTCTGCGGCAGTGTCGATCTTCATTTTGATTTTGATCAAAGTAACTCTATTTACTTTGATTTTAGAATTTGTCTTCTCTATCTTCATTACAACTTGATATCTGTTCTGATTGCTGTTCGTTGATCTTGTCACTTCCCCCAAGAAAGAAGCTCCTATCTCGCTTTCCTCCCCTTGAATATAAAGTCTGTATTATTACTATCCCTATTCCAGGTTTTATTTGATGGTCTTTTACACACTGAACTTTTAGAGAAATGATTAGAACCTTCAATTCGAAAACATTTCTTTTCCCTCGCCAGGCGATGCACTCAGTGGAAGGGTGTGGTTCTAAGGTGTTTTGGGTGCGAAGCGTATCAGTGAAGGGTCTAGGTTCTAACGCGTTTTGGGTGCGAAGCGTATCAGTGGAAGGGTGTGGTTCTAAGGTGTTTTGGGTGCGAAGCGTATCAGTGAAGGGTCTAGGTTCTAACGCGTTTTGGGTGCGAAGCGTATCAGTGGAAGGGTGTGGTTCTAAGGTGTTTTGGGTGCGAAGCGTATCGAAGTGAGGGTCTAGGTTCTAACGCGTTTTGGGTGCGAAGCGTATCAGTGGAAGGGTGTGGTTCTAAGAGGTTCTGTTTTGGGTGCGAAGCGTATCAGTGAAGGGTCTAGGTTCTAACGCGTTTTGGGTGCGAAGCGTATCAGTGAAGGGTCTAGGTTCTAACGCGTTTTGGGTGCGAAGCGTATCAGTGGAAGGGTGTGGTTCTAAGGTGTTTTGGGTGCGAAGCGTATCAGTGAAGGGGTCTAGGTTCTAACGCGTTTGGGTGCGAAGCGTATCAGTGGAAGGGTGTGGTTCTAAGGTGTTTTGGGTGCGAAGCGTATCAGTGAAGGGTCTAGGTTCTAACGCGTTTTGGGTGTGAAGCGTATCAGTGGAAGGGTGTGGTTCTATGGTGTTTTGGGTGCGAAGCGTATCAGTGAAGGGTCTAGGTTCTAACGCGTTTTGGGTGCGAAGCGTATCAGTGGAAGGGTGTGGTTCTAATGGTGTTTTGGGTGCGAAGCGTATCAGTGAAGGGTCTAGGTTCTAACGCGTTTTGGGTGCGAAGCGTATCAGTGGAAGGGTGTGGTTCTGGGTGTTTTTGTTTTGGGTGCGAAGCGTATCAGTGAAGGGTCTAGGTTCTAACGCGTTTTGGGTGCGAAGCTAATCAGTGGAAGGGTGTGGTTCTATGGTGTTTTGGGTGCAAAGCGTATCAGTGAAGGGTCTAGGTTCTAACGCGTTTTGGATTTGAAGCGTATCAGTTGAAGGGTGTTGTTTTAAGGTGTTTTGGGTGCAAAGCGGATCAGTGAAGGGTCTAGGTTCTAACGCGTTTTGGATGCGAAGCGTATCAGTGGAAGGGTGAGGTTTTAAGGTGTTTTGGGTGCAAAGCGTATCCGGCGTATCAGTGAAGAGTCTAGGTTCTAACGCGTTTTGGGAATGTCAACCCGATCCGAAAAATTTGCCTTGCAACTCCTTCTGATTATCAACACTTTGCCTTGCAACTTCTTCTGATTAAATCTACAATTATCTATTATCATAATGGAAGACTTCAACGAATATCTGAAACAAATACCTACAACAACGATCGTAACAGAGGAGGTTTATCGTGATGTTATAAAAGTTCTTAAGGGGGACATCTTAGACAACAAATGTTGCAAATATCAAAGAAAGATAAAAAATAAAGCAAAAAGCTGCATGATCCAGAATGGATTATTGATGCACAGAGTTGAGGAGAAGGTATAATACATTATTTTAGTTATAAACTTTTTTCAATTTGCTCTTTTCCAAAGCTCATTACACTTTAACCATATGCTGTTTTATACTGCAAGAATATGTAATAGTTAGCCAAGGTTAAGCTAAATAATATAATTTTCAAAGATGTATACTACACTTTTTTTTTTATAAGAACCAGTAAATTTTTTTTGAGGCTCGGCTGTTCTTATTTTTTTGGCACTTCGAGCCTCAAATTGTTCTTATCCTGTTCTTATTTTTAGGGCAAATTTGGGGGTATTTTTGGGTTTGAACCCTAATTTCATTAATTTGGCCCATATTTTACCTAAAACTCAGCAACTCCAGGCCCAGGATTGTTCTTAAATTGTTCTTATTTTTTGGCATTTTTGAGCCTCATTGTTCTTATAAAATTGTTCTTATAAAAAAAAAAAGTGTATTAGCTTAATTAAGTTGAAATTGGTTTGATATTCTACGTTTGACGTTTGATATTCGTTTGATATTCGTTTGATATTCTCAAATTTGCATTTTGAAGTTTTTGTGACTACTTTTGGAACTGGAAACTATTGGAAGTGAATAGAGTTTATTCTCAAGGGTGTCTGTGCAAAATTTCAGCGCTCTCCGTCGCAGCGTGCTCCCTCTAAAAATTTGTAACCGTCAAACCTCATTTCCGCAGAAATGACAGTTGGGCTCCTGTGGGGGAGAGTGGTTATCTTTGGAACCGGAAACTATTGAAAGCCGATAGAGTTTATTCTCAAGGGTGTGTGTGCAAAATTTCAGCGCTCTCCGTCACAGCGTGCTCCCTCTAAAAACCGTGTAACCGTCAAACCTCATTTCGGCCGAAATGGCAAGTTGGGCTCCTGTGGGTGAGAGCGGTTATCTTTGGAACTGGAAACTATTGGAAGCCAAAAAAGTTTATTCTCAAGGGTGTGTGTGCAAAATTTCAGTGCTCTCCGTTGCAGCGAGCTCCCTCTAAAAAATTTGTAACCGTCAAACCTCATTTCGGCCGAAATGACAGTTGGGCTCCTGTGGGGGAGAGCGGTTATCTTTGGAACTGGAAACTATTGGAAGCCAAAAAAGTTTATTCTCAAGGGTGTGTGTGCAAAATTTCAGTGCTCTCCGTCGCAGCGTGCTCCCTCTAAAAATTTGTAACCGTCAAACCTCATTTCGGCCGAAATGACAGTTGGGCTCCTGTGGGGGAGAGCGGTTATCTTTGGAACCAGAAACTATTGAAAGCCAATAGAGTTTATTCTCAAGGATGTGTGTGCAAAATTTCAGCGCTCTCCGTCGCAGCGTGCTCCCTCTAAAAATTTGTAACCGTCAAACCTCATTTCGGCCGAAATGACAGTTGGGCTCCTGTGGGGGAGAGCGGTTATCTTTGGAACTGGAAACTATTGAAAGCCAATAGAGTTTATTCTCAAGGGTGTGTGTGCAAAATTTCAGCGCTCTCCGTCGCAGCGTGCTCCCTCTAAAAATTTGTAACCGTCAAACCTCATTTCGGCCGAAATGGCAAGTTGGGCTCCTGTGGGTGAGAGCGGTTATCTTTGGAACTGGAAACTATTGGAAGCCAATAGAGTTTATTCTCAAGGGTGTCTGTGCAAAATTTCAGCGCTCTCCGTCGCAGCGTGCTCCCTCTAAAAATCTGTAACCGTTAAACCTCATTTCGGCCAAAATGACAAGTTGGGCTCCTGTGGGTGAGAGCAGTTAATTTTGGAACTGGAAACTATTGGAAGCCAAAAAAGTTTATTCTCAAGGGTGTGTGTGCAAAATTTCAGCGCTCTCCGTTGCAGCGTGCTCCCTCTAAAAATTTGTAACCGTCAAACCTCATTTCGGCCGGAATGACAGTTGGGCTCCTGTGGGGGAGAGCGGTTATCTTTGGAACTGAAACTATTGGAAGCCAAAAGTTTATTCTCAGGGTGTGTGTGCAAAATTTAGCGCTCTCCGTTCCAGGTGCTCCTCTAAAATTTGTAACCGTCAAACCTCTTCGGCCGGAATGACAGTTGGGCTCCTGTGGGGGAGAGCGGTTATCTTTGGAACTGGAAACTATTGGAAGCCAAAAAAGTTTATTCTCTTAAACTTAAGGGTGTCTGTGCAAAATTTCAGCGCTCTCCGTCGCAGCGTGCTCCCTCTAAAAATTTGTAACCGTTAAACCTCATTTTGGCCGAAATGACAAGTTGGGCTGCTGTGGGGGAGAGCGGTTATCTTTGGAATTGGAAACTATGGGAAGCCAATAGAGTTTATTCTCAAGGGTGTCTGTGCAAAATTTCAGCACTCTCCATCACAGTGTGCTCCCTCTAAAAATTTGTAACCGTCAAACCTCATTTTGGCGGAAATGACAAGTTGGGCTCCGGTGGGGGAAAGAGGTTATCTTTGGAACCGGAAACTATTGGAAGCCAATAGAGTTTATTCTCAACAGTGTCTGTGAAAAATTTCAACGCTCTCCATTGCATTGTGTTCCCTCTAAAAATTTGTAACCGTCAAACCTCATTTCAGCTGAAATGACAAGTTGGGCTCCTGTGGGGGAGATCGGTTATCTTTGGAATTGGAAACTATTGGAAGTTAAAAGTATTTATTCTCAAGAGTGTATGTGATAAATATTTGGTTTGAAGAAATATTTGACTCCTGCGGCCTTAAAATAACTTAATTTAAGTTATTCTCCTTTTATCATGGGAATATTTTGAAGAATGCAAATGTCAATTTTTCGTTAAATTTTTGCTTCTTAGCAGTTCTTAGAAAAGGTTCGACTCTGCTCTTTGGAATTATATTTTAGAAAATCTTTTTTTATTTTAGGCCTATTTTGTGTTGGGATATCAGTAATTTTAACAGTTGGACCTAAGTATAAAAATAACAAACCGGCCGCAAAGCAATTAGCGTTGCCTTGCAAGCGCGCAAGAAATTGCAAAATTTAACACGTCAATTTTTTCTGCAATTGCTCTGCAACGCAATAAAAATATTGCAAAACAAATTACAAGTGTCTGCATGTTGCAGAAGAATCTGCAACTGACGATGTATCTGACATTCCACTCTTATTACGTCATTTGAATGTCGGACCTTCGAAAATCGAATGTTTTTGATAAAATCGAATGCTTTGTAATTCGAATGTTTTTTTGACGTTTTTCCTGGTTCCTTTTTTTAGATGGCTAGACAGCAGCAATTTTCTGGCGGCTGCAATGCAACTATTGCATTGCAGACGCCTGAAAAAACTATCAGTGTAGCCTTAGATTTAGAATTAAAACTGAAGATATTTCTTATTTCAGTGCATACAATGTAGAAAATAAGTAAACGAAAATCATGATATCCTTAATGTTATGGGTAAAGTTTGACTCGAATGTCAACTTTATCTATCGTTGTGTTGATGAAAAGATGTATTTTGATTTTCAAGAAACTTTTTTCACGTGTTAATTTACATAAATAATATATTACTTTAGTTAAACACAAAAGGCTTAGGCAGATAGTAGAAGCACACGATATCACATGTATTTTCAGTTCTTGAGGAATAAACACTGTGAAACCGGCACAGACAAATATGTACAGATATAAACTAGGAAACAAAAAAATGAGACGGAACAGTATAGTAAATATGACACAATACAAACATAAGTATATAAATTCAATGAGCAGCAAATGGCAAATACATTTTAGACTGTAAAGAAACGGTTCCATAAAGAAAATCTAAGAAATTCAATATAGTTGTCTAAGCTTAAATGAAATTGGACCTAGAAAAGCTTCCACCAAATCTGGGGGGGAGGCGGACAAAAACAGCAGTCTGCACTGAAGAACTGAAGAACTGAAAAAGCCATGGGAAAATCTAGGCCTTATAAGGGCATGAAAGTGGGCTAATTCAAGAGTCGGATTGACCAAACAACCAATTGCATCTAAACCGATATATACAAAACATATATCAGACACTAAACCTAGCGGTCCGGTGCAACCCGTTAACGGTTTTGCTTGCACACCAAAAGCCTTTAAAATACTATAATGTGGGTTAATTCCTGACATCGCTTTGGCTTAAAATGCCGAATACAATAATAAAAAGTATACTTCTAAACTTTTTACATTAGTCAAAATTTTGTGTCTGTAAGCCTCGATGATATGTCTTTTTAGTGACCCTGTCAAAATTATCGAGGGTACCCGTCGTTACAGACGCACAAAGGTGTTTGAGGTGGTGAGAGGGTTGCTCTAGGAAAGAAAAAGCCTTAGTTGTGAAGGAGAGGCTCGTGCTTTGCGATTGAGCGCTGAAGGTTTTCCCGTTTGTTGGCTTCACGTGCTGGCAGCTTAAGACCGGCGCATATATGCAATGAAAAACCAACATTGAAACCTTTTTAAATAATTAGAATTTTTATAATAATTAGACGACGTTTAATCATCAAACAACAATGTTGGATTTTGTTGCGTGTGTTGATGTAAAATAATTCGAAATCGTGCAACAAAAATGCCACAACTTTGTGACGTCGCAGTACTTTTTCATGAAATTGACGTCAGAACGTTTTTCGTTTACAAATAGCAGTGTAGAGTCTTCTCTAATCCGAGTTTTCTACGCTTGTCAAACTTAGCGCGAGACTTTTTGTATCGAAGGTGGATAGGTTTTCCAGCCGCGGCGTTCAAATTTTAGAAACCTTAACATATGTTACTGGGCTACCGTTACAGACATTTTTCATAAACTCATTTAGTATAGAAGATAAAAGACAAAAGATATGTGAATCTTATTTTTATTTTCAATATGAAAAAGAACACTTTTTAAACATTGTACATACATGGTTATATTTTTTAGGTAAAACATAGAAAGACAAAAGCTTTTTATATAATAACTAGGTATAAGATATCAGGGTGAGATTTCGGAGTTAGAACAATAGGCCTATTGTTTAGGACAATAGAAAAAGAAAAAATATTGCTCACCCTCAGCCAAAGTACACTATTCTTATAAAAAAGCGTCTATCGTAGCTGATTGTTATAGCTAGTCTTACTGCTTGCCTTGAAATTGTAATACACATAACTTAGTCCTTTGCAAAACCTTTCTGGAAAAAGTTAAGCCTCTTGGCACTATTTCAGAGAGAAATTAAGAACTCAAGGGTACATACTCTCGGGTGCATACTCTCGGGTGCCTAATAAACGTACAGGGGGGATTAAATTGGAATTAATAAACGTACTGTACAGGCTGAAATAAACGTACAGGCGAGAAATCTTACAATATGTTCGAATGTACAGGAGGGAATAAACATACAGGCGGGAAAATTCCTCAAAATAAATAAATGTACTGGTCATTATAAGGTGCGTACAGGCGGGAAATTTGACACGAAAATAAACGTACATGATTGTAAGTTTATTAGGCACCCAAGAGTAAGTTGTAAAATTTGTTAATCTTATTTTTCCTAATGTTACATACTACCAATTTACCTTATAATGGCATATAACTGCTAACTGCTCTCCCCCACGGGAGCCCAACTTGTCATTTCGGCCGAAATGAGGTTTGACGGTTACAAATTTTTAGAGGGAGCACACTGCGACGGAGAGCGCTGAAATTTTGCACAGACACCCTTGAAAATAAACCCTACTGGCTTTCAATAGTTTCCAATTCCAAAAGCAGTCGCAAAAACTTCAAAACGCAAATTTGAGAATATCAAACGAATATCAATCGAATATCAAACGTCAAACGTAGAATATCAAACCAACTTCAACTTAATCAATTTGCTTACTCACAAACAAACTTGATTGTATTTGCCAAAAGATCTTTCATATTATCAAGGCAATAAAAATGTATTGTTATCAAAAGCAATATAAACATGTATGTTATTCCCAAAAGCAATAAAAATGTTTACTTTGTTTGAAGCGTCAGTAATTACAAAAATCCTAAAATTCCCAACTCTAAAAAAAGGGTGTCGAAAGTAGATGAGGAATTTGGACACTTATAGTATCATTTTATCAAAACAATTAGATTAGAAACGAAAAATTGTTGTTTTGATTGACAGGCAAAATACTCAAATCTGAACTGATTAGACGGATGTATCATGATGAGGTGCAGTAAACAGGTGTCTGTATAAGTGTCATGAAAACTTTTTTAACAAAGGTTAGGCATCACGTCTGACATTCTGGCTAGAATAAATACATAGTATTGAAGTTATCATACTTTTAAGTATACATTTTGTTGTGATAGGAAATATACTTAATTCGAATCAATTTTTTAGTACTATAAGTAGATATTCTTGCAACCTGCTTAGCACATGTTTAACTTAAATTACTGTTAGTAGGTCCAATGTTGACACTCTTCATGGTATTCCCATACCCGCTTTTTGGACCTACCTGAGGTCCCAATAAATTAACCTTGTGTTCGTTAGTTCATTTGTTTGTCAGTTACCAGCTTGTCTTGGGATTGGCTCTTTTGGTTTTTCTGATTATTTGCCTAAAGATGTATAACTATAAACCCTCAAATGTGACGGAGCCCGATTTTCGGAAAAATTTTTTTTGGGTAAATGTCTGCCAAAAAACGGCTAAAGAAAGGGTAACTTGGACGTGAAATATTTGAATGATTAACTTTTTCTGATTTTTTGCATGAACGTAGGGTACCATCATAGGTAAAAGATGGCTCAAGAAGGTTTTAGCAAAAAATATTTTTCGGCTCAAAAAACACATCTTTATCTATAAGAATCACTATTATAAGTATACATCAATGTTCTTAGCCAAATAACTCAATTTTTTGATGGGATAGATGTTTTTTATGCTCATAAAGGCTTAGTCTTGAAGAATATTTGTGTTTTAAGTGTCTAGTGTTTTAATAGAAAAATGGGCCTGATTCAATATTTTTTTATAAGCAAATTACCAATTACTTAGTTATTAGCCTTTTTCAAGATTGGCTCATTCATTTTGTATGACTGGCACAAAGGTACATAAACTATAAACCTTCGAAGTGACAGAGCCTGATTTTGGAAAAAAATTTGGAGGCAAATTCAAGCCAAAAAACGGCTAAAAAAAGGCTTTTTGGACCTTGTTGAAAACTGGATCATTAACTTTTCCTGGTTTTTTGCACAAAAGCATAGTATGAACCCCCCCCTTTTTTAAGGGGGGGGATCCGAGTTTTCAAGGAAGGCTTTATAGGGGGGATGGGCAAGTTTCAGTTAAAAGGGGGTTGCGCTAAGGGGGGATCAAATAAAAGGGGGGGGATAGTAACTTGGTTAAAAAAATTTTTTTTACCTTGGAATAATTTTCGCGGGACTAATTTTCGCGGTCGAAAAAAATATCCGAAAAATTCATTTCGCGGGTTTTTATTTTCGCGTTTTTCCATTCTGAATTCGCGGGTTTAATTTTCGGGTTTGCCCTTTTTTAGACAAGTTCTTTCTTTCCTAGGGTTTTCAAATTTTTCGATAAAATTGGAAAAAAGTATTTCGCGGGATAATTTTCGCGGTTTTCAATCTCAAGATTTTTCGCGGGATCAAATTTTCGCGATTTTGACGAAAAACCGCGAAAAACGCTAAAATTAAAACCCGCGAAAATTAGTTCCAATAAGGTATGTTATAATGTTGATTTAAGTCAATAAAATTTAATATCACATAATTTCGACTTATCTGATTTATTCTCACCACTGCACTCTGTTTTGAATCAGATTTTGTTTTTCGGTGTATATAAATTAGAATTGTTTTTTCTGTGCATGTTAAATTAACAGTCTGTTTTTACAACGAATCTAGAACTTTTTTTACAGTACCAAGCTCCCTACCAAAAATCCGAATGAAAATGTGAAGAAAAAACAAATTTGGCCTTAAAAGTTGCTGATTAGGTAATTTTTAATTAATAATTAGGGCAAAGATTTTTTTAAAGTGTTTTTCCCGTCATCATTCTCCATCTTTGAAAAAAGTTTCATCAATTTCCAATTTAAGGTATGTGTTCACCTTTCTTGACACATTCTCTTTAATTGATCATATCTTTAGAACAACAAATTTTTATATATCAAAAGTATATATTTTCTGAAAGCCAATAATATTCTCTTTCTAATGGTAAATGTTTCAGCTGAATTTAAAAAACTGGGCAGGATATAATTAAAATCTTAAGAATTTTAACCTTACCTACTTAACAAAGAAGTTAAAGTCACCCATAGCTTTTCAATTTTGAAAAAAATAATTTCGATACTATGTTCCCAATAGATTGAACTAAAAAAGTGTCTCGGGATTTTTTTTGGAATTGACTTTAACTCTTTAAATCCTAAATTCTGTAAAAATATCGATGAAAAAGTAAATTTAAATGTGATTTTTTATGTTATCTGTAAATTGAGGAAAAACAACTCGGTTAGAAATAAAATCCTAAGACACTTCTTAAGTTTGATTTTGGAATCTCCTAAAAAGAATGAAGTCGATATCTAAATGCTATGGGTGACTTTAACTTCGTTAAAAGTAGTATGGTGTGGTAAAATTTGGTTTTTTTCTACATCAATTTGAAATTTTTAATGAGATGATTGCTGTTTTTTTGAGTAATCAGTGAAATGTGTCAAAAATATTACTATTCAATAGAGGTGAGAATAAACATCAGCTGAATTCTCTCTTTTGTCTTTGTTGTTTCCGAACGAGACAATTATTTGAGTAAATAATCCATTATAAGACGAACTTTGTTTTGAAATTTAAATGGTTATAACTCTGGATCAAAAAAAGATTTTAAGATCGCGATTTTACCAAAATGAAATCCAGTAACTTTTCTTCCACTTTGACTGAAAAAAATTCTTTTTGACAAAAAATCGGAAAAAAGGTGTACAAATACCTTAACAGTGTTTGTTTTCACCACCCTTTTTTGCAAAACAAAAAACAACAACTCAGGTTTGAGTCTTCAAAAATAATCAGATTTTGCTAAAATTTTGAATGTCTGAGCAGGAAAATTGCGAATCACTAAGAATCAATGACTCTCACTATACTAGAGTGATTTTCTGTTTTTTTTAGAAACTCTGCAGTAAATAGAGCCTCAATTTAAAAAAAAAATTTCTTTCAATAATTGTTATAATTTACCTTTTGCACAAAAATAACAAACAGTTACAGAGTTTTGACGAATCAGTAAGTGTACACTAAAAATATAATATTTCAACCAAAAACTTTAGAAATTTATAGGGGGCATGAAAATTGAATTTCAAATACACATGCAAATTTTAAGCATGATCAAATTAAAAGTGCAGCCTCTATATACTGCAAGCTGGACCCCTTAAATGGCCTGAAATGGCTAATAAATCGCGCTCAAAAAGAGCAGAATTTGCAAAATTTGAATTATTTTTTTTATGAATTCTCATTTTCACTTAGATGATTCACCTATCATTTGACCGAAAATCGACTACAGTGGAAAGATATTGAGTATTTTTGCCTTTGTGGTAGCTCAAAGTTTACATTAAATACTTGTAGTGCCAACACTTTTTATGAGAGTGATATTTTTCCATTGCATCATGAACATTCTTAACTTTTTGGTGGAAATCCTGAAAAAATCTTACTTTATTTTTGGGTTAGGATCTAAACTCCTTACTTCTTACTTGGAGTATTTATTCTTTATTGAGTATATTCTTAGCTCTAAGAAAAAGATGGATTGGTTGATGGATTAAAAGAAAACTTTTCTTGATATAATTATATGGCTCTGGTTACCCATCGAGCACTCTGACATCCACAGGAAAAAATTTTCGATTTCCAAGGTTGGAAATTTCAAGTTTTCTTAGTTGGAAAAAAGATAAAATCCAATGGAAAATCCAACCTGAAAATGTGGGACATTCTCCAAGGTTGGAAATTTTGCATTTTCCATGGCTTGGAATTTTCGTAAATCCAGGTTGAAAAAAGCCAAAATCCAAATTTAACAAGGTTGGAATTTTTTAAAATTCAGTTGGAAAAAAGCCAAAATGCTAAACAAGGTTGGAATTTTCGCGGTTAAAATCCAAATCTTCCATGGCTTGGACTTTTGGAAAAATTCAGTTGGAAAAAGCCAAAATCCAAATTTAACAAGGTTGGAATTTTCAAAAATCCAGGTGGAAAAAAGCCAAAATCCAAACCAAACAAGGTTGGAATTTTCGAAAATCTAGTTTGAAAAAAGCCGAAATACAAGGTGGTTGGAAATTTCGAAAATCCAGGTGGAAAAAAGCCGAAATACAAGGTTGGATATTTTGTAAATTCAGTTTGAAAAGAGTCTAAAGTCTATTCACGATAAGTGTGCACTCTTTTTTCATTTACCTATAACTTTTGAAGGAATTCTACAATCTTTATAAATTTGGTATCATTGGAAAGATATTAGTGAGTGGAACAATTTGCAATAAAAAAATCTTTAAAATAATTCTAAAAATGAAGATGAAAATGAAGAAGAAAAAAATGAAGATCTTGTAGAAAAGTGCTATAACTATCATTTTCACTGAAGTGAAACCTTGATTATCGAACGTCATCACTGTGAAAAAATCTCTCAAAAATAATCATTCAGTCAAAAGATATCAAACAAAGTTATAAGCTAATTGACGTCTAAAAACGCTGTTTTCTGCTGTTTTCTGCTGTTTTTTGGGGTCAATCACTTATCAACTTTGTATCATAACTTTGTATTGAATAAATATTTTAATGAAATTTCTTCACAGTGATGACCTCCAAAGATCAAAAAATCTCTCCAGTGAAAATGAAAGTTATAGTACTTTTCTACAAGATCTTCATTTTTTTCTTCTTCATTTTCATCTTCATTTTTAGAATTCTTTTGAAGATTTTTTTATTTCAAATTGTTCCACTCACAAATATCTCTCCAACGATACCAAATTTATAAAGATTGAAGAATTCCTTCAAAAGTTATAGGTAAAAGAAAAAAGAGTGCACACTTATCGTGAATAGACTTTAGGTAATGTTCTAGTTGGTGAGTTGGGGAGTTGGGGAGTTGCTAGTTTCGAGTTGGGGAGTTCGTAAAACCTTACGGCGACCGAAAATTTTCTAATTTAAACTAATATAGCCCAAAAGTACAAATTTCAAATTAGCCAGTACCAAACATATTATTGACTTTAAGATCATGAAAATGGTAATTTGCTGGCTAGCAAAGCTAAAATACTTAGTACTGTTATGTCATTGTCATAATGCTGACAACATGACACGTCCTTGTAAAAATATTGACAAAATCTTTAAATACAATGCTTGTCAAACAAATTTCCCAAAAAATATTGATCATACTGCAAGTGATGCTTATTGTATAAAAGGATATAAGTTGACAGTCATCTTAGCCTCAAAAAATTCATAGAGATAGCTTATAGAGCTAGAAAAACAATGACACTTTCTTTTGTCATTTTATCATTGGAATTCACACTTTTTAATAAAAATTTTGATCACATTATAAAATACAATGGTTCTAAAGTCACTTTAATAAAGAATTATATTTATACTCAATGTGATGCAGGAAATATAAATGGATATGAATTGACAGTAGAAAATACTTTCCATGCTTCTCAGGCACGTGTTTAAGGCAATAAGCATATTACAGGTGGTATATGTTATACGTTTATATGGGTTATTATTACTCTCATATTATATTTACTTCAAATTGTACTTTGATGTATGTTATCTTTTTCGGTAGCCGGTAATTTTTTAACTCCCCAACTCGAAACTAGCAACTCCCTAACTCGCGACTAGAATAGTTTCCAAACTCGTTTGAAAAAAGCCAAAATCCAAGCTAAACAAGTTGAAATTTCGAAAATTCAGGTTGAAAAAAAGCCAAATCAAAAAAGTGATGGCAGAATTGAAGATTCTTAAACAAGTTTTTGTTTTTTGTGAACAGTCCTCGCTCGCTAGGCTCGATGGCTCCCGGTCCAATCTCTCGTTTTGTTCGCACAGATACGTGGTTGATCTTAGATCACTCACACAGCTCAGCAGGGTACTATTTGAAACTATGACACAAGTACCCTATGTGCTTCACTGTGCGAACTCACTGCGATTGACCGAGGCCGCTCCGAAGAGACGCCTCACCTGACGGAAACTTACAGCTTGACTACTCACATTATAGCCTAATATCTAGGTTAGCTATACATCAAAACAGTTTTGAGCGAAAAATCGCTTGTGGTTTTCCCAAGGACATGCGCAGAAAATGGTTAGAAAAACGTAATTTCCACATGGATTTTTAACGTTTTCCAAACTGTTTGGAAAAACACAAATTTCCAACCCAAAAAGTCTAGTTTTCCAATCGAAAGAGTTTCAACTTCACAAAAATGTAATTTCCACATGGATTTTTAACGTTTTCCAAACTGTTTGGAGAAACACAAATTTCCAATTTTCTAGTTTTTCAACTTGAGGTATCAAATTTACTAAAATATGTATTTTCACATCGATTTTTGACCTTTTTTTCAATTCCCAAACTGTTTGGAAAATAAAAATTTCCCACCCAAAAAGTCATGTTTTCCAGCCGGCCTTTAAAAATTGTCATTTCTACATGGTTTTTTTTCACTTGATTTTTCAAGGGCATTGGTTTATTCTACAAAACCTATGGGTAATTTACGTTTTTCAAATCAGCTTAAGGTAATCGCTCAAATTACCAACCTTCAATTATAAAACAAAATTTCCAACCCAAAAATATTGAATTTCCAACCTTGGAAATCGAAAATTTTTTCTAGTGATCATCGATTCGTCTAACCTTGATTGAGTAAGTATATTCTTAAAATTTAAAACTTTTCTTTCAATAAAAGTACATAAACTTAAAATTTCGTGCTTCTGCACTTGTTCAAATGTACAAGAGAAGTGATTTGTATGTGTAAAAATCTGCGTGTAAAAGTTAAAAAAAATTGTTAAGAAAAATGAGAAAATTAGATAATTAAAAACTGTTTAGACAAGGGGTAATAAAAGCAATAAAAATTCAATAAAAGTACTATTTTGAGTCCGGTGGGACTGCTTTAAAGTTATTTAAAATAAATCTATTAACGTGACGGCATTTCGAAATTAGCTCTGACCTTTTTTTTATCAGATCGAGTTCAGAGGCTATTATGTGATACTTCTCTGTAAGGCACAAATTACATTTCTTTGAACCATTTTTATACGGGCGTACACGATCAATTATTTCCCATTCAAGATTTGGGAAAATGCCTTTCAATAGCATACCATGGCGAATCTAAAAATAGACATTGATTTTTCTGTTTGACCGAAATTCGATCCCATCACCCTTTGCGTTTATTACGCTCGCACGCAAATTACACACAATTACAAAGAAAAAGTAATAACTTTCACGACTTTTAAATTAACACGAAAAGGATTGTGGGATTAAATTTCGGTCAAATGAGAGAGGTAATAATCATGACGTTTGCATAACGAAGCGCTATTGAAATTCCCATACGTAATTAGACAGTTCTGTTGAATTCTTTTTCTCCTCGTACCATACCATCTTTGTTTTAACGAATTAGCAGTTAGCCCAATGTAATGTTTCCCTGTATCAGAATCAGGATTTTTGACTTTGCATTTGAGATAACTTCCTCTTCCAAGCATTTTCCACTTAACGGGTATTCGTTTTTCTTTCTGCAGTTGCACAGTTTCTCACTGGTTGATATATTCTTATAAAAAGAAGCAAAGTCCTACATTCACATCACCCAGTAGAACTTTTGTTTGGCTAGCAAAACCTTCAAACATTTAAAAACACTTCATAAATTTAGAATTTCAACTTTAAACAAGACGACTTGAAGTCGAAAATTTCGCCAAATATTTGCAAAAAGTATGCTATAATGCTGGCTCTGAAAAAGCTGTTACGAAAATTACGAGGTGGATTAGAAAAATTTTTATAAGAAAAATAAATGTGCTCAAATTGTGCGTCATCCCTTGTTTACTTTGTAAAAACTAATTACCGAAGGGTATATCGCCGTGTTTTAAGAGTTATTGATTAGATTCTTATAAAGTAAATGCTTATAAGAAAAATAAATATACTCAAATTGTGCGTCATCCCTTGTTTACTTTTTAAAAACTAATTACCGAAAGGTATATGGCTGTCTATCAAGAGTTATTTATTAGATTCTTATAAAGTAGATGCTTATAAGAAAAATAAACATTCTTATATTGTGCACTGTCCCTTGTTTACTTTGTAAGAACTAACTACCGAAAGGTATATCACCGTGTTTCAAGAGTTATTGATTAGATTCTTATAAGGAGACGCCTATATGATAAATAAAATGTTCCCGCATTTAATGCCGCCATCCTTTGTTTACTCTTTAGGAACTAATATCCAAAAGGTATATTGTCCTTATCATATGACTACGCTTCTCAACCAAATCCTCTTTATTAGCGAGGTTAAGCAAGAAGCTATCTATTACGTACGGAATCTATTACGTGAGTTTTTAGACTGGATCCGATGCGTTTTAGCCTGATTCCTAAATCTTCACGGCATAGAAAAAAAAGTGGTTAAGCAAAAAGGCGATCTATTACGTATGACGTAATGTTTATTTTTCCGTATCTCACTTTCGGCCCCAACTTATAAAATTTTATTTTTGTTTCTTTTCCAGCTTTCTTGTTGGTGGTTAGTCTATAAAATCCCCTTACTTTCAATCTTAATCTACTAAGTTTTTTCCCAAGACAAATGTTTTCTCAAAAATTAAAACTAGAGAAGCATAGTCAGAGTTTTCTCTGTATTACTTTTACTATTTTTTTTTATAAACAAAAAATATGTGTCTATGACTTATCATTTCAATGAATTCTTAACATTGCAATAAAGATATATAATTTCATAATTTCATTCCTAGTTTACATAGGTACCAATCATAAATTACTGCCGTGTTATAGTGGTAGTCGACCTTGGTTTCTGTGCAGGAGGCCAGGGTTCGATTCCCACTCACGGCAGTTCACTTGGCAAGTGAACATTCCTTCACCCGGGTCAACCCATGCCATGTGAGGGGAATTGGGTAGTCAGTTCAAGGTGCTGACGGGACGCTCATTAGTAAGCGTCTATAGTTGCGAGAATAGGCCTCTAAAACCTCCTGCAACTCAACCAAATAGAAATACTGCTTTATTTATAAAGAAAAAAATAATCTGTAAGAGCATAGTGTACAGTCTGTCATCCTTATTTAGCTGCATTTCTATATGAATGCTTCACCATTAGCATTACCAATAAAAACACTCTTATAATAAAGTGTGCAAACCAGGTCTCGAGTTTCATATCTGGCAGGTGTTCCTTCTTCTACTTCTTTGCATTCCAAGATATCAATATCACCTTTTTAGGAAGGGAGATGTCTCTTTAGAATCAAACTAAACTTTCTGCTGGAACGTTATAACATAATGTCGAAGAAGTTGAAGGATGACCAGTCAATAAAAATTTTTCAGTAAAGGATTGAGAACTTAAAGCAGTAGTGGTTTGTCCAGAAGTAGAGCTTTATATAATTTTTGAGAACGGTTTGAAGTTCAGCGGTTGTGTGACATCAGGTTCTTACTCAGGCTGATTTGTACGTACAATATATGGTTGCTGATGGAGAGCAGAAATTGAATCTCGTTGCTTAGTTGTAGCAGTTGAAATTGGAACAATAAATAAAGATTTCTTCTGTTATGCTTCGGGTGGAAGGGTAAATTTATATGAGCTTGGCAGAGCAGTCTTTTTCGTGTTTGTTGCATTGGGTGGGTGACATTATAACTTTGGCTTCTTCGCACTTGATGGTGGCACCACAGAAACACTAAAAAACATGAAAAATAAATATGGTTACATGCTGTTCATTGTAAAGGTTATTTTGGATGTATTTGGACTTTGAGAGCATAAAAAAAGCAAGATAAAAAACAGACGAAAAACAAACAGACAAAAAGATCCAGAAAGAAACTTTCTGTTTGTTTTGGTTTGATAAAAACGTCAGCAAAGGTTATTTAATTACACTTACATCTTGACCTTCTTTTGAGCAATAAATTCTTTCACTTTGTTTGTATGCATCATAGTTTCCACAGATGAGATTCAAAAACTTTCTTCTGTCAGCTCAAACTTGTCAGAAGTCAAAAAAATCTACCAAAGTTTCTTTTCTGTTTACATTTTTTTTCGGGTGATTTTTGATCCTAAACGATTCAGCCCAATCTCCGTAAGGTAAATTTTCCTGGATCATGCTTATATCCTAATCGATATCTATTATGTGAGATTGGAGAATTTCGCGCAATAGATCCACTCCCCAAACTATGACGTACAGGTTAAATTTCACGGGACAGAGTTAGCCTTGAGATTTGGGCGCTAGCCTGCGAAAAACTCACGTAATAGATTCCGTACGTAATAGATAGCTTCTTGCTTAACCTCGCTATTTTAAACGCATAATAACCACTCTCTGTTTTTCATTTACGCATGTCAAGTAGATCATTCATAAGAAAAATATTAAAAGAATAAAGTGTTTGTTTAAAGTACAATGAAGATGAGCAAATAATATTAATGGTATTTGAATTGTTTCAAAATTGTACGTCTTACATTTATTATTTTTCTTTTTGAAAAAAAACGACGACAATATTTATGCATGGTGAGTGTGACCGAGGAAAACAAATTAAATTTAGTGGGTTTGTCCACCGTATCGAGTACTTTCGTTTTCTAATTTTTTTTCCGAGGACAATAATTTTTCGCTAAGCGAAATTAAAAAAAACCTATCTATATACAGAAAAATTCTCTAGCACTACTTTTACACGTGATGTTGTGAAAGGTATTTGCTCTTGAGTCTCAAATCAAAGCATGGCGATCGGTGAAGAAAATGATAGATATTAAAAGCTTTGTCTGTATATTTCGGATGGGGAGGCACATTATTCAAGCCCTTAGGGGCATTACATTGTTTGATTCGAACTATTGATTCATAATCAGCCTTGTACCCGTGTATTCAAGGCATTATTTACGTGAAACACCAAAGGATATTTTCTGAAAGCGCTATATAATATAAAAAAGCTGATAATACGCAAGAACAACTCTCTGACTAAAACACACAAAGAAATACAGCCGCTTGAAGTTCAAAAACATACCGACGTCAGTGCGATCAAGACAAGATTTGACGTCAAATCACAGTAGAGCTGACAGTTAGTTGGTCTTAAAGTGGCTGTATTTCTTTGTGTCTTTTAGACAGAGAGTTGATGTAATACAATTTTTTGCTCAGAATTTTATGCTCTATCAGATGGTACCAATCATTTTCGTTTATTTTGACTTTTGAAAATAAGCTATTTCTCTACACCTTTATTTTATCTTGCAGTTTAGCCTATGGCATCACTATTTTCGTTACAAAAAGTTTTTCCGGGCCTAATCCGCGATCTCCCTCTCAAAAATATCTTGTAATATACTGTTCTTTGGAATAGACATTTTATTAACGTCCTTTTAAGGCTAATTACGTCATTTTTGTAATTAAATTGCTAATTCCTTTTTAATGCAGGGTGTCCCGAAAAAAAGTCCTGTCTCAGAACACGAGGTCAAGTAGAAATTTATTCAGTATATGGTCCCCAAAACGTAGGTTGTTAAAATGAGGATTCTGACCTGTAGATTTATCAGACTTAGACGCTTTTTGTTTATTTTTTAAGAATGAGGGTTATACTTAAAAATGAGTATGTTTTTGATGGTTTGAGACGGATTCAAAATAACATATTTGCGTCTGGAGGAAATAATATTACAGCACCAAAATTAGATAGAACTTGCATATAACTCACTCTAGCTCCTTATGTAATGAAAATAAGTTATGGAAATGGTATATAGGAAACCTTCTACACCTCGTGCCTTTCAGAAAATGCAGATACATCTGTGACTTTAGAGGATGAGTAAAAGATATAGCATCTTAAAAGTCAACCAGTATTTTGGGGCCCTAGAATCAGCATTCATCAAATCACATTTCCACACTACGGTCAAAATTTTGTATTCATATCTTAAAGAGATCTCGATAAATCGCTAAAATTGCAACCTCCGTTTTTGGGGCCGTTAGAAAAAAGCTACCTATCTTTAAGCGATTGAAAAATATTGTTGAAATTGAAAATTTTGAAAAAGAACTTTCGGAAAATAAAGTAGAGCATGTTAAAGTTTGCATATGCAGCAAAAATCTTTGTAAAACCTCTTTTCCTTTAGATTTGAGAGAATTTTTAGATTTGATCGACGTTTTGGGGGCCACATATTGTATACCTTATGGTATGTCTAGCTTCTCTCTTTAACGCAAAGCAGTAATTAACACTTTAATGGTTACGGGTGAATAAGTAGAAGCACATTAAGCTTAAAACTAAGATATCAATTGTTTTGTGAAGTAAAACATTTTTATGAACGTCTCTTTCAAACGAAGTAAAAACATGTTAACGATACATTATATTAAATCATATTTATACTGAACAAATTTTTGACAAACACACACTTAAAACTTTCTACTTGTGGTCGTGTTCTGACACAGGACTTTCTTTCTGGACACAAATTCATAGACAGCTGATAACATCAAAAAAAGTGAAATAAGTGAAATTTGAAGGACAATATTGAGTACTTATTTTGAAATCCTTATAGTTTAGAGAGTCAAAAATATTTACTCGACGTGTTTAAAAATCTTTAACGGACGTGTCTGAGAATAATTTATAAATTGAAGACGTCACAAGGAAAAGTGAGAACTTGATGTTGCAAAGTTCTTTATAGCATTCGAAGACTTCGAAGCGTTTTCTGATGTTGATTTTAAATCACATCAGTCTCAATAAGTAAAAATTTGAATATGGAAAGTTAGAAAGGTCCATAGCTCTTCTATGACGTCATTTTTGAAAAAAATGCCTCATTTTATAAGGAATTACGATCTCAATTTTCTCGAGCTGAGAAATCGAATATATTCGTTTTAAATGTCTTCTATATAGCTTTTGACGAGCTTTCGAATTGTTTAAATTGCTTTTCGTTGTGATTGAGATTGATGTGATTTGGAATCTACATCGAAAAACGCATCGAATCAGATCGAATGGCATCTATATCATCACTATGTGCTGAAATCAAATTTTCACTTTTGGTGGTGACGTCATCAGTTGACAAATTACTATCAGAAACAACTTACAACACCGTTTTTCGTTAAAGTGTAAAAAAACTCAAAACACAAGTTTCATCTTCAAATCTCATAACCGATCTTTTGACTATGTTCAGAGCCCTTTTAAAGAATGTAGATTATTTTAAATTACAAATTAAGAAAAAAACACGAAGAATATTTCTATAATTATTTAAAAAACTTTGTCATCAATGTTTTGAAACATTTTTGTTTATCTTAAGATTGAAAAATATGGATAATCGAAGATGATTTGCAAAATTTTGATTCGGCCACCTGTCTGGCTTGTATTTTACAGACCAGAATGTAAACTAGACAAAAATCATGTATTGGCTGATTGACTCGTCCAATTTGAATGAATTTCTTCCTGAAGGCTGATTTGTGAAAAGAAAGAGACCAGTAACAGAAAGAACTCGTTCCCTTGAGTATTTGGTGCTTTGCAGACTAGTCTGTAAAATAAACGTTGACCACCTGTCCTGAATTACTAGAGCTTTTGACTTGAAATTTTCACCAGTGATGAATATTGACCCTCTAATAAAATGTGCTGAACCTCAGTTTAGTCACGTCATCGTTTGATGTTTTACAGACCGGCCCGTATTTTACCGGAAATGCTCACTTTCAACATAACCGCGTGCCCGATTTTAGTGAAATTTTAGCTGCAAGCTTGTATCATCAATACCCAACCCTTTTCAAAATTCAAGTCAATAGCATTTCCCAATCACTAGATACAGTAAACTAGGGCTGATTTAGGCAAAAGGGCAATTTTAGGCCGGTCTGTAAAATACACTATTGAGCAAAAAGAAATTAAAGAGGGTCCTATTTTCGGTATTTTCAAAAATTCGTTTTGCCTTCTTCCCCCTCCCCCTGCTGCTGGGAATATCCAAAAAAATTTCATTTCATTCATGATTTACTCCAAGTTCCCCAATAGTGGGGGGGTAAACTACTCAAACTACCTTTGAGTAGTGCCCCAAAACTTTGGGAAAGCCTGGAGACTTCAAAAGTAGTCGGACTTGGCTGAAATTTGGAACACTTAACTCTCTCCTTGGGTGAATATCTGGGGGGTATTTTCATTCATTTTTCAGTTGTTTTTTTTATTTTAACTTTCTGCTTTGGTATTTCATTGCTTTTGTACCTTTTCTAGGTACCGTCGTTGTGTATAAGATTCCCATTTCCGCACTAAGATTCCTTGTTTCTTTTCCGAAATCTTTCCGCTATTATTCTCAGGACCACCTGTATGGCATTTGAAAGTGTTTGTTTCTTTAGGTACGGAAAATCTTGTGTTAACCCACGAAACTGGCCTAACTTTCGGAAGCTTATTTTTCAACTACCCGGAGTCGTGATCTTTTTCCGCTAGAAAATAGACAAAGAAATCTTAGTGCGGAAATGGGAATCTTATACAAAAGGACGGTGAATTTTCTAAATGTTCAAATGTCTCCAGACTTGGAAAAAAACCGTTCGTTAAAGATCTTTCGCTTATATCTAGTGTCTAAAAATAAATAACTAAAATGAATAACAGATTGCTCAATTAAAGTCAAAAAATAAAACTTGAAAAAATTCCTTACACTCTTATTCCACAGACAACATCACTTAAACAAATGTAAATATACAGTTTTTCTCTGTTGATAATATCAGGTTTATCTTTTGACAGCAATAAAATGACTCCTTGAATCTCAAGTGAATTTTTTTTGATGCATGACCAACATTTTTAAAGTGATTAATTGTCCATTATAATGGAAATGTTTTCTAACTGCCATTGCATAAGAGTCATTGGGTGGGATTCCATCTAGGAGAGAATCGATTAAGAAATGCAATGGCAATACACGTTGTTTTATAAGAACAAACTGTTTAAGAACATCAGGCTTTGGTGGCCAAAATCTTAAGAACAAGTTAAGAATGTTTTAAGGCTTTGCGGGCTCTAAAACACCTGTTTTCTTAAGAAAATGGACAAAGATACTCAAAAATGCTGAAAATAAACATGTTAAGAACATTTTTATGCTTGAAACCCGAAAAATTAAGAACATCTGAAGGCTTCAAAAATTTTGGATGTTCTTATTAAAAAAACCGTGTAGCGCGATTTCCTTTTGTTTCATGACGATTCCTTTATAAGCTATAATTGATTTTCCCTGAGCTTTCTCATTGGTTCAGATTTTAGTACGGAATATAAATATGTTTTTTCCTAAATTCATCCATACATTCTTTTTGAAAAAACTTTTTTGTCTACACAAACAGTGGTGTTGTGGGAAAAACTTTCTAAAGGGGCCAAAGTCAATTTTTTTAAAAATGGCACCCCCAATTTTCCAAAGTCGTGCCCACCCACCAATTTCAAAACTTTTACTAATTCATTTGCCTAAGCGTAATGAGGAAGGGAATATTTAGTGGATAAGAGTAGATATATCTTTGATGAAAAATCTCCCACAGCAAATCTTTTGTATTTCCTGATCCGCCTATCCTCGCTCTTTTGTTCTCTCGTACATGCCTTCGACAATGTATCATTGGATTAGAAAATGCGTGAAAAATATAAAAGATTCAACGATTTTTCTCCTGTGTTCTTTGGGAAATACAATATTTTTCTGAAAGGGAAAAATTAACGTGCAACCATCTCTTTCCAAACATGAATAGTTTGGGCTATTCATCCTTAAAAGTTACATTAATCCAGTTAGCTTAAGCCGTCAGTGGAAAAACACCCATTATTATAACCAAGCTCACCCTACGTTTAAAAAAGTTACGAGGTTTGCATGATCATAATCTCATGAATCGTGCATTTTTAATAATCTCTTTTGTCAATTGGTGAAATGTTATTGGCTCATTTCAGTTTTAGAAATTAGATGAGACGAGATCCATTTTTTCTGACATCGGTGTAAGAAAATTTTTGGACTAAAAAAGGCATGTAAACAATCCTTCATCAAATGACAAAATTTTTCGATCGATGTTTTCTTCAATGTGAACTCAGTTGCTTGATATTCTCCTTCAAAATTCTCCAGCAAATTTTTGTCGAAAAATTGATTCTGAATTCGCGTGTGCTTATATATAACTTTTCATTTTCTAGCTTAAGAAAATATATTTTCGAAACAAAATTTAACGGATAACGAAATGGATCATAAATTTATTTTGTGGGGCTAAGTTTTATTTAGTTATCGTATATTAGAAGGCTAATATCTTCAATACTGATAGTTAGAATGTTCAGAGCAAACTTCTACCAAAGAGTCTTATTTCATCGGGCGAGCATAGAATTTCTTCCGGTACTTTTTATAAAAGAAATCAAAAGACTTTAACGACCACTTACCGACAGATTAAACTCCTGTTTTTCTTTGTACCTCATTGGTTTGTCAAAAGAGAGACAAAATGCTGTAGAGACCGAACAACAAAAATGACGTTTTGTCTCCCAGTGTTAATGCTGTTGCAATATATAGAAGAAGGGATTCAAAGTGTTAAATTTGAAGTTTGTGTCCTTCATTACGATTCTTTTGGCAAAAACGCGGGAAAAAAAGCTGATATGCGGGGTGATAAAATCGATTTTTCAGCTTTTTTAGCCTCGTTTCCATTCAGACTTTTGTCGTCGTGTGGAGAATTGTCAGTTACCATACTTCTTTCTAACAGTCAAAACAAAGATGGCGGCAAAAATAAACAACTGGTTGCTACTACTCTTTCGCTATTTTTCTTTTAGTCCGGGAGCTGGGGGAGGTCAACTATGACAGTCGTAGAGGCACGTGCAAACATATATCATCATGTAGCACCATGTCTGAAGTTTCCGAATTTACTTGTTTGCTGTCCGAAATTTTCTTGTAGGTGTCTATTTTACGGACCAGAACGCAAAAATTCCGAAAATCTTTTGACGTCAACCGTCATTACTAAATCTCTTATTTCGTAAAAACGGTACGATGCTCAGTAATGAAACTTAAGACGCTTGTTACTCTTATAATAGGCTAACTTTTCGTGCAAGTTTCGTATCTATACTTCAAGTAATGCCGCTGATATGAGCAGAAACACGTCAAATTTTCATTAAATTTTTGTCCTCTACCGACTTTCGTTTTCAATAAAAAGGGTTTTAAAGGATAAATTGTGACGTAAACTTAAATCAAAGCATACCTTAAAATGTTTTGAAACTATGCTGAAAATTTGGTTTGAAAAGCTTAAGATATTTAATTTTAAACAGAGGTAAGTCACTCAGAAAACCGATGTCTGTATGCTAAAACTGACGTCAAAAAGCAAGCAAAAACACAGACCTGACGTCAAAAAATGAAGCAAAAAGCTAACGTCAAAAATACCAGTTGACGTTCTCTAATTCAATTTTCAAGGGGAATTGGATTTTCATCGAATACGTGAGCTTATCGAATAGTGGGGAGTCTCCCTAATCCAATAAACACGAGGCAAATACCGAATAATAGAGCTAGGAACGAAAAATATAACCGAGGCATACTCTCGGGTACCTAATAGCCGGGGGGTTTGGAATAAGCGGGGGGGGGGGGGGGTTGGAAAAAATCGAAAAACTTAATAAGCGGGGGGGCTGGAATAAAAATGTCCTGGGTGGAAAATTTTTGAAAAGGAGGCTAATACAGCAGAATTAGGACAAAAGAGGGAGCTTTCAAAAATATTTTTCCAAAAATTAATAAGCGGGGGGGTTGGAATAAGAATGTCCTGGGTGGAAAATTTTCGAAAAATTAATTAGCGGGGGGGTGGGGACGGCTATTAGGTACCCGAGAGTAATTAGTTAAGGGCTCTGACCATATAGTCGAAAAATTGGTTGAGTAATTGAAGAGTAATTTAGAATTTAATTGCAAAAATGACGTTATGAACTTTAAAAAGACGTTAATAAGATGTTGCATCACCTTTTTTAGAAAAGTGCTAAGTTTTAATGGGTAATTAACTTTTTTGTTTCGAAGTTTTTTATGCTTTAATGAGTTGAATTGGATCATGATTTTTGTGTGATTGTTACAAGAAAAAGTTGATGATGAAGTTTTCTTATTATTCCTTCCTAGATATGATGTTTCGTTTGGTTTGGCATGAGAGATTGATGCAATCTCTTGAAAAATAGGACATTTTATCAACTTTCACAACAAACTAACTTCAATTTTGCCCGTATATTTACACAAATTCTAACAAGGCAGGTGACTGAATTTGTGGATAAATCTGACCATGCTATATATTTGAAAAATTAAATATTTGCAACATCAAAAAAGTTTGAACTCACTTTTTTATGCACTCAAGGAAATGGTTGTGGTTGGATATGAACTGGTTAGTTTTTAATGTAAAAATTTAAACCCGGACCAAAATTTACTGATTGATGATTGAATTTCCCTTGGTGTTTTAAAAATGCAACGTGGAAAACTTTTGGTTGTGAATTTGGACATCTTCTTGCACGTGTGCGTTTAAAACGTGGAAATTTTTGCTGTGAAATTGAACATTTTCTTCCACGTGCGTTTAAAACATGGACAACTTTTGGTTGTGAATTTGGAAATTTTCTTTCACATGCTTTTAAAATGTGGAAACTTTTGCTGTGAATTTGGACATTTCCTTCCACGTGCATTTTAAACGTGGAAAACCTTTGGTTGTGAATTTGGACATTTTCTTCCACGTGTGTTTAAAAAGTGGAAATTTTTGCTGTGAATTTGGACATTTTCTTCCATGTGCGTTTAAAACGAGGAAATTTTTGCTGTGAATTTGGACATTTTCTTCCACGTGCGTTTAAAACGTGGAAAAGTTTTGGTTGTGAATTTGGAAATTTTCTTTCACATGCTTTTAAAATTTGGAAACTTTTGCTGTGAATTTGGACATTTCCTTCCACATGCATTTTAAACGTGGAAAACTTTTGGTTGTGAATTCGGACATTTTCTTCCACGTGTGTTTAAAAAGTGGAAATTTTTGCTGTGAATATCTCCAATATTTTATTTATCAAACCTTTTTTCCAATATTTTATATATGAAAGTATATGCAAAATATTTCATCTATATTTTCCTTTGGTTTTCTTATTGTAAAATATTCTCAATTTTTGATGAACAAGATCAATTTTAGTAGATATACATTACCCCCTGATTTAACAAAACGAGAAAAGAGAAAAAGACGGAACGAAATTCCGTTACTTTGTGCAAAGTATCATAAGACATTTTTTATACCAAAAAATCCTTATTATGTTCTTCTTTTAGGTGGAAATTTTAAGATATTTGAGTTAAAAAAAACAGTTTGTTTTGAAAATAGAATATCAACTTTCTTTTTGTTCACCAGAGTTTGTACATGTTTAAAATGCATTGATAGAAATTTTCCTTGCTCTCGTGACGATCATGAAAATTACATGGTTTGTTCACCATGCAAGTATCGCGAAAATAGCCCAAATCATGCCTCGAATTAATACACCGTTTAGGAGTGTCGACTGCGCACGCGTCAATCCAATTTTCCATTGTTTTGATTTTAGCGATCACGGAAAATTCACTCTCCTCCGTAAAAAAACGGTAGGTAAACATTTGGTTCTCATAAGGAAACATAGCAGAAAAACGGTAGGTAAAGAACTCCTTTTAATCATAACTTCTTTTCCTCTTGATGAATTTTTGTGAAATTTTCAGGAGAGACTTATAAAATTATCATTGATATCATGTTCAAATATCTAAATCATTCTCTTTAAAGGAGAGACAAAAATTCATAATGTTTACATTCCTCTAACCTTTCACAGTACTAAAGTGCGCATTTTTACCTACCATTTTTACCGGGCCTCTGCAATGGAGTACCGTAAAATGGTGAGACTCCTAAACGGTGTATTCCCGATCACGCATCACGCAAACGGCTGGGTATAAATTTTTAAAATTGTATCATAAAATGGCTAACTTTCTCATTCCCGGGAAAACATACCTGCCCCATCTCTGGGATCTTTTCGCTTCTAGGCGTCTCCGGCAAAAATCGGTCTTAAATCTACTTTTGTGGCGTTTTGGTCCTTTTCCGTTGTACACAGCAATTGGAAAGTTTCGCTGGGAATAAGGAAGTTTAGCAATCCTACGGTATGTAGTGTAAAAAACCTTTCGCTTGCGAATACGAGATTTTCGTATCGTGCGTAACCCCTTTTACAATTGATTGGAATTATTTATTTCCTAGGCTTTCATTTGCCCCTATTTGATTGTCTTTCTTTCACTTTTCGTCAGATCTTAGTGTTACATGGAAGGTAAAACTTTCTCATTTAGAGTGGTTGCTCTTAACACTATAAATAATTCCAATCAATTGTAAAAGGGGTTACGCACGATACGAAAATCTCGTGTTCGCAAGCGAAATTTCATTTGCCCCTATTTGATTGTCTTTCTTTCACTTTTCGTCAGATCTTAGTGTTACATGGAAGGTAAAACTTTCTCATTTAGAGTGGTTGCTCTTAACACTATATTTTTGTCTTCTTTGTTTACTATCTGTTACTAGATGTTGAAATATGCTATGACACGCTTTGTTCTTAAAGTCAGGCATATTTTAACATCGGGAAGGTTTGGATTACGGAATTCGAATTGAACGCGTTTTAAAATTTTGTGAGGAGCTTTAAAATGATCAACGGCAAGCTAGCATCATGAATAGTTTTCAGAACCTCAAAAGTGAATTTCAAATGTACTGTACAATTACAACATTGGGCTGTTCTGCTGGCACACAAAAAAGAAGTTAATCGTTAATAAGATACAAGCTACCTATACAAGTTGAGATTGAGCAATATCCTCATCTTTCTAAAGACAAACTTGTCCCTTTTGTACATGTTTGTATCGCTGCTAGAGACTTTGACCGTTGTCGGTTGTTTTTCGGTTGTCTATAGCGGTCAACAGCCATTTTGAGGCCAGTACAAGAATAAACCAACATAAAAGGTACCAAAAAGACATAAGGAATATACCTGCTATCGTTTCTTTATGAACTTTGAGTTTGTCTTTGAGAAAATTCAGTAAAATCAGTCACCAAAAGAAACCCAAAAGAATCAACATATTGTCGCCGATTGCCGTGCGGGCATTTTTTTGTCCGCTTTATCCCACTAAACCAGATAAGGTGGAGTTTTTATAAGATACTTTAATAATTGGTCTTTTGAAGTAATAAAAATGACGCGTTCTTTAGAAAAAGTAACAAAATTGTTTTATTACTGGTTAACGACCAACCAACTCAAATGAGAGCTTGTAAAAACTCCATCTTGTCCCACTAAAACCGTCCCAGACGCTTTTTCGCACCTACAGACAATAGAAAAATGCGTCAGAAAAGGATTGGATCGAGTTTAGTGGGATAAAAATGGCACACGTCTGACCGCGCAACTACGGTCGAAAAGGTGTATAGAATATTGAAATTGATACCATACCTCTCTGCCCTCTCTGCCTAATATTTTTGAGTAATTGTCATAATGTGTGAAATTGTTCAATTTTGGTTGAATAAAATAGTTCTTTACAGAATAATTTCGTGTCACTCATTCTTACAGCATTGGTAAGACGGCTCCTAATTAATCATAGCGTATGATGAACGTGCTACATCGAGGAATTATTTGAAGTTTGATTGCGTCATGCAAGTAATAGTGAGGTAACTTCGGGCAGGAACACGCTGCGATTACTTAGAGCCGCCTTAGGGGTTCTCGCTTCGTCATTAGTATTGCATTACAGGCTGAATGAACACATATAATAGCTTCTAAAGCTTCTTAAATCTGTACATGATTTCACTTTTGCCCAGAAATTTACTTGTCGTTTTCGAGGAAATTCCCAGACGATTCTTTGAAGTTTGATACTTTTACGAATCAGTCATTATTAGATGTAAAGTTTTCCCTTAAGGGCTCTGTCCATAGTGAGTTTTTAATATTTGTTACGTACAAAATATAAATTTCTATTTGATGTAGCTCGCAAAACTGTGGCATTGTATACATTTTCTGTTAGCCCAATTATCCTTGAGTCTGAAAATTTAAGAATTGCAATGAAAAAATTCGATGAAGAAGAAAATGAAGACTTTCGCAAAGAAGAGTATTTCAACTTTGAAGAGCTTGTTTTCGGCGAAGAAAAAACATTTTGAAATTTTTTTTGCGGTAGATGGTGTATCTTTTACTGAACTAATAATAGATTTTCAGAAATTTTTTCTAAAAGCTTTTTTGTCCCAAAATCTCGAAAATAGTGATTAATGTTTTTGCTCTGATAAAATTTTAATGTTATTCAGATTAATAATAAAATTATTCACAGTACAAAGTATTTTCAGAAATTTTGTCGGATTTTAAAATATGAAAGGCCTTTTTTAGCACTTATATTTTTGATTTTGAGACGTTGCGTTAGTGTCAAAATGTACAGTTTAGGGTAGATTTAATAACATTAAGAATATGGCCAGCCTGAGAACTTTCAAAATACTTTAAAAAAAATGTTCTCTGGAGAAACCAGGAATATTTTTTAGAATTTTTTTTCAATGTCGAGAATAAATGAAAATCTTGAAATGTCCATTCCAAAAGATTGTAAACCATGACTGGAGCGCCCATGACCAATGCGCGCATGAATCACGGCGCCCCTACTAGTAGGTCTCTACTGACTGTGTCCAATCAAAAATGAGATTCGCGTAACGTATGTACCCATTCCTCTGGAATTAGCGTAATTTTTTGTCCGTATTTTTAAAAAGAATTTAAATGTTGAGAACTAGGTATTGTATTGAAATGTTACAGCTTTCCACACAATCACAAGATGGATATTTCATAACTTTATTTTGCAGATACTTTTTTTGGACCTACCTGAGGTCCTATAAATTAGCTCATGCTCGTTAGTTCGTTTTTTTGTTTGTTCGTTAGTTACCAGGTTTTCTCGAGATTGGTTCATTCGATTTTTCTGATTTTTTGCCCGATGATGCAAAACTATAAACCCTCGATGACGGAGCCCGATTCTCGGGGGAAAATTTTTGGTTAAATTTCAGCCAGAAAAGGGCTAAAAAGCGTTTTTGGACTATATGAAATATTGGATCATTAATTTTTCCTGATTTTTTGCATGAAAGTAGGGTACCATCATTGGTAAAAGATGGTTGGAGCAGATTTTCAAAAAAAATGTTTTGCCTCAAAAATTGATCCTTAAGAATCACAATTTACAAGCATACATAATGTTTTTAGCCAAATTACTCAATTTTTTGATGAGATGATTTTTTTTCCTTCCAATCCCCTTCCTTAATACCACCCCAATAGCCACGGGGACAATCGATGGTGAAAGCAAAACGACTAATTTTAATATATCGTCACTATTTGTGTTCTAAAAGATTGTTTTAACGATCACGCTCACGTAGATATAAATTATATATGTGTTACTCTTAGGTTCTAAATAAACGGGGGGGGGGGGGGGGGGGGGGGGTTCGAATAAACGGGGGGGGGGGGTTGGAAAATTTTCTAGATTATAATAAACGGGGGGTACCTAATTGCCGGGGGGGTTGGAAATTGTACTTCTGAAACCCAAAAATAAGGTAAAAATAGGCCAAAATCTGGCTATTTAGAGCAAAATGGGGCCTTCTCTTTGACAGCTGAAAATATTTTTAGAGATTAATAAACGGGGGGGGGGTGTGCATAGCACTACTTCGTCACATATCCTTACTTCGTCTCCTATTGTTATTTTCTTTTCTACGTCATAATGTATGCTTAAAAATTAAACAGCTAAATATACATGGTTTCTACTAGATTATTGTTAATCATTTAAACAACATGACGTAACATATGCTATTATGCAAGCTAATAAGTTGATTGACAGATATCTTTGAATAAAATATGGCAAATTGATTGACAGATATATTTTTCTAGAATACATAAAGTAATTACCGTTAGGTGTGAAAATGATAGGCGAAGAGGTAAATAAAAAACATATTTTGACCATGTGACCAAGTAAGGATAAATTTTTTTGCCTGATCTGCAAAATCTAACTTTCAAGTCATGTGACCAAGTAAGGATAAATTTTTTTTGACTGATCTGAAAAATTTAACTTTCAAGTCATGTGACCAAGTAAGGATAAATTTTTTTGCCTGATCTGCGAAATCTAACTTTCAAGTCATGTGACCAAGTAAGGATAAATTGTTTTTGACTGATCTGCAAAATCTAACTTTCAAGTCATGTGACCAAGTAAGGATAATTTTTTTTGACTGATCTGCAATCTAACTTTCAAGTCATGTGACCAAGTAAGGATAAATCTTTTTGGACTGATCTGCAAAATCTAACTTTCAAGTCATGTGACCAAGTAAGGATTATCTTTTTGACTGATCTGTAAAATTTAACTTTTAAATCACGTGACCTTGTAGTGGGAATATGAATTTTTGCAAAATTTTTAAATAACTCATACGCAATGCATTGTGACCAAGTAAGGATAAATCTTTTTGACTGATCTGCGAAATCTAACTTTCAAGTCATGTGACCAAGTAAGGATAAATCATTTTTGACTGATCTGCAAAATCTAACTTTCAAGTCATGTGACCAAGTAAGGATAAATTTTTTTTGACTGATCTGAAAAATCTAACTTTCAAGTCATGTGACCAAGTAAGGATAAATTTTTTTGCCTGATCTGCGAAATCTAACTTTCAAGTCATGTGACCAAGTAAGGATAAATTGTTTTTGACTGATCTGCAATAATAATAATAATAATAATAACATATGTTTTAAGTGGCATGCTCCGAAAAATTCAAAAGCTTTTAGGCAGCTGGAGAATGGTTTCCACGAAGGGCCACTGTGAACAGAACAAGAACGAATACGGAAACTGAAACAAGAACGATAGGCAACAAAGAATGACTTCACGAATATTTAAAAAAAAGAAAAAAAGATATACATATTATATATTAATCTCTGTATGATTATTGGAAAAAATATGATTTAGCTTTGGATTTGAAAGTGAAGCAAAATCTAACTTTCAAGTCATGTGACCAAGTAAGGATAAATTTTTTTGACTGACCTGCAAAATCTAACTTTCAAGTCATGTGGCCAAGTAAGGGGATAAATTTTTTTGACTGATCTGCAAAATCTAACTTTCAAGTCATGTGACCAAGTAAGGATAAATTTTTTTGACTGATCTGCAAAATCTAACTTTCAAGTCATGTGACCAAGTAAGGATAAATTTTTTTTGACTGATCTGCAAAATCTAACTTTCAAGTCATGTGACCAAGTAAGGATAAATCTTTTTGACTAATATGTAAAATCTAACTTTTGAATCACGTGACCGTGTATTGGGAATACAAATTTTTGCGAAATTTTTAAAGAACCCTTACACAATGCATCGTGACCAAGTAAGGATAATTTTTTTTGCCTGATCTGCGAAATCTAACTTTCAAGTCATGTGACCAAGTAAGGATAAATTTTTTTGACTGAACTGCAAAATCTAACTTTCAAGTCATGTGACCAAGTCAGGATAAATTTTTTTGCCTGATCTGCGAAATCTAATTTTCAAGTCATGTGACCAAGTAAGGATAATTTTTTTTGACAGATCTGCAAAATCTAACTTTCAAGTCATGTGACCAAGTAAGGATACATTTTTTTGACTGATCTGCAAAATCTAACTTTCAAGTCATGTGAACAAGTAAGGATAAATTTTTTTGACTGATCTGAAAAATCTAATTTTCAAGTCATGTGACCAAGTAAGGATAAATTATTTTTGACCGATCTGCAAAATCTAACTTTCAAGTCATGTGACCAAGTAAGGATAATTTTTTTTGACTGATCTGCAAAATCTAACTTTCAAGTCATGTGACCAAGTAACAAGTAAGGATAAATTTTTTTGACTGATCTGCAAAATCTAACTTTCAAGTCATGTGACCAAGTAAGGATAAATTATTTTGACTGATCTGCAAAATCTAACTTTCAAGTCATGTGACCAAGTAAGGATAAATTTTTTTGACTAATATGTAAAATCTAACTTTTGAATCACGTGACCGTGTAGTGGGAATACAAATTTTTGCGAAATTTTTAAATAACTCATACGCAATGCATTGTGACCAAGTAAGGATAAATCTTTTTGACTGATCTGCGAAATCTAACTTTCAAGTCATGTGACCAAGTAAGGATAAATCATTTTTGACTGATCTGCAAAATCTAACTTTCAAGTCATGTGACCAAGTAAGGATAAATTTTTTTTGACTGATCTGAAAAATCTAACTTTCAAGTCATGTGACCAAGTAAGGATAAATTTTTTTGCCTGATCTGCGAAATCTAACTTTCAAGTCATGTGACCAAGTAAGGATAAATTGTTTTTGACTGATCTGCAATAATAATAATAATAATAATAACATATGTTTTAAGTGGCATGCTCCGAAAAATTCAAAAGCTTTTAGGCAGCTGGAGAATGGTTTCCACGAAGGGCCACTGTGAACAGAACAAGAACGAATACGGAAACTGAAACAAGAACGATAGGCAACAAAGAATGACTTCACGAATATTTAAAAAAAAGAAAAAAAGATATACATATTATATATTAATCTCTGTATGATTATTGGAAAAAATATGATTTAGCTTTGGATTTGAAAGTGAAGCAAAATCTAACTTTCAAGTCATGTGACCGAGTAAGGATAAATTTTTTTGACTGACCTGCAAAATCTAACTTTCAAGTCATGTGGCCAAGTAAGGGGATAAATTTTTTTGACTGATCTGCAAAATCTAACTTTCAAGTCATGTGACCAAGTAAGGATAAATTTTTTTGACTGATCTGCAAAATCTAACTTTCAAGTCATGTGACCAAGTAAGGATAAATTTTTTTGACTGATCTGCAAAATCTAACTTTCAAGTCATGTGACCAAGTAAGGATAAATCTTTTTGACTAATATGTAAAATCTAACTTTTGAATCACGTGACCGTGTATTGGGAATACAAATTTTTGCGAAATTTTTAAAGAACCCTTACACAATGCATCGTGACCAAGTAAGGATAATTTTTTTTGCCTGATCTGCGAAATCTAACTTTCAAGTCATGTGACCAAGTAAGGATAAATTTTTTTGACTGAACTGCAAAATCTAACTTTCAAGTCATGTGACCAAGTCAGGATAAATTTTTTTGCCTTCTGCGAAATCTAATTTTCAAGTCATTGACCAAGTAAGGAAATTTTTTTGACAGATCTGCAAAATCTAACTTTCAAGTCATGTGACCAAGAAGGATAATTTTTTTGACTGATCTGCAAAATCTAACTTTCAAGTCATGATCTGAAAATCTAATTTCGTAAGGATAAATTTTTTTGACCGATCTGCAAAATCTAACTTTCAAGTCTGTGACCAAGTAAGGATAATTTTTTTGACTGTCTGCAAAATCTAAACTTTCAAGTCATGTGACCAAGTACAAGTAAGGATAAATTTCTTTGACTGATCTGCAAAATCTAACTTTCAAGTCATGTGACCAAGTAAGGATAAATTATTTTGACTGATCTGCAAAATCTAACTTTCAAGTCATGTGACCAAGTAAGGATAAATTTTTTTGACTAATATGTAAAATCTAACTTTTGAATCACGTGACCGTGTAGTGGGAATACAAATTTTTGCGAAATTTTTAAAGAACTCTTACACAATGCATCGTGACCAAGTAAGGATAATTTTTTTTGCCTGATCTGCGAAATCTAACTTTCAAGTCATGTGACCAAGTAAGGATAAATCTTTTTGACTGATCTGCAAAATCTAACTTTCAAGTCATGTGACCAAGTAAGGATAAATTTTTTTGACTGATCTGCAAAATATAACTTTCAAGTCATGTGACCAAGTAAGGATACATTTTTTTGACTGATTTGCAAAATTGTAAAATCTAACTTTAAAATCATGTGACCATGTAATGAAAATTTTTTTGACTAATCTGTAAAATCTAACTTTTAAATCACGTGACCATTTAGTGGGAATATAAATTTTTGCGAAATTTTTAAAGAACTCTTACGCAATGCATCGTGACCAAGTAAGGATACATTTTTTATTTAGGTATATGGTAGGTATTTCACATATTTTAACTCAAGAAACTTTACAAATTGCACAAATAAAAAACGTTTCTCGGTCAATTTTTTACCCATTAAGAATGTTCATAGTTTTAACTAACAAACACTACTCGGTCACGTCTTTTTACCCATTAGAAATGATCATACTTACATCCAAACACCAAAACACTACTTGGTCACGCCATTTTACTCACAAGAAATATTCCTAATTTGGACCGAAAACTCCAAACACTAATATTGATCACATTTTTTTCATCCTTAAAAATGCTCATAGTTTGCACCAAAAGACCAAACACTACTTGGTCACGTTTTTCCATTCACTAGAAATGTTAATAACTTGGAACAAAAACACCAAACACTACTTGGTCACGCCTTTTTACCCATTAGAAATGATCATAATTTCACACAAAAACACCAAACACTACTTGGTCACATTTTTTTCTTCATTAGAAAAGTTCATAATTGGGATTAAAAACACCAAACACTATGTGTCGCTGCAAGCGATTTAGAGCACATTCAAGATCGGCCAGGATCGGCCAAGTAACTCTACGGCCCAAATCGGCCAGGTCCGGTTCGGATCGGCCAAGTCCGGTTTGGATCGACCAATAACGGCCAGGTCCGGTTTTGTTAAGTTACAAACCTGATAAAACAAAAACAGTGATGTTCGGCCAATGTAAGACCGGTCTAGGCCGATATGGTCCGGTCCAGGCCAATACGAACCGGTCCAGAACGTTTTACGGAAGCCGAAATACTGATTATAAGCAAAAATTGTTTTCAAACAGTTTTTTCATCGTAAATGACATACTCTCCTGTATTTTATAACCTTGACTCACTCGCTCTTATGAATCCATTTAGTAAAGATTATTAGAAATCCTTCTTAGAATAGAATTGCACGGTGTCCCTTCGTTAGTTTATTTAGACATCCCTGTTTCATTTACATATATCTCCCCTGTTATGAATTGCATGTCAATATTTTTCTTCGTATTTCATACGCAGCTAATAAAGTAACACCAAAACCAAAAGGAACAATTGGTTGTTTCGACCTTTTAACTAGACAACAGCTTAATCTCTCAAAAAGAAACTGTTACTCGCCTTTTTCTTCGGTGATATTCCGATAATACAGTTATCTTGATAATTTGTAATCTTAATTTTTAGCTCATGAAAAATTATTCTCGTAACGGTTTTCAATCTAGTGAAAACATAAAAATAAAAATACTTCCACCTTCTTGCTTCGGTTGTAGTACTTTTCCTTTTGCTTTTGTTCTGATATTAGAGTCAAAAGACTTTTCAAAACATTTAAACGTTCTCTGGAGTTCATTCGAACACTTAACAAAAGATTCAAAAGTTTTTAGGCACTCGAAATTGTAAACAAAAATACCTCAACGAAAAGATTGCTTGTTTGTTTTAGACCGAACTGGCCGAATTTGGCCGATTTGGACCGGTCTAGATGCTTTTGTTTAGAGCAAGATAGGAAACATGGTTCAGCAAGATCGCCTAGGTTGGCACGATCGGTCAACATCGGCCAAATTCGGCCAGGAACGTCAGACCGGTCCATATCGGCCAAAATTCGGCTTTTTAGGATCGGCCTGTTTTCAATGTCTCCAAAATCCGGGCGGGACACGGTCACGCCTTTTAATCGTTAGAATTGTTCATGGTTTGGATCATAAACAAAACACTACTTGGTCACATTTTTTTCTTCATAAGAAAAGTTTCATAATGTGGACCAAACCTACTTGGTCGCGATTTTTACTCATTAAAATATTCCTAATTGGATATTTGATCAAACTAAACACTACTTG